>NC_139701.1:37869868-37879868 GCF_964188405.1 Protomyctophum parallelum
TCTCAGGTGTATAGACCGATTCCGTACCGGTTTCATGGTTGCAGCCTACGTATTTCCTGTAGGCGGACTCGACATAGCTGCAGGAGTAAAACCCTCACCAGGCGCACCTCTTCCACTACAGTGAACGGCAGAGTGACTGATGTTAGTTTGCCTCAAACTTTACTCCTTTACCTGCTTTTTTACTAACACTAACATTACAAAAATGCCCAGAACATCGAGATGAACCTGTGTAGTTTATGGCTGCTCCAACAGTAGTGGCAACATAAAAAAAACAAAAAAAAACGGAATGTCTAATATCCACCTCGGTGGCGGAGACCAGAGCCATTGAGTAATGGTTGAGACAAAGCAGTGAAGGGTCCTGAAAGATACGTAATTTCCCAATACCCAATCTTTCTGTTTTATGAACACAAGGCTGCTGTATTTTATACCTCATAGTAAGCATTTAAAGTATGAGGTATAAAGTACAGCAGCCTTGTGTTAATAAACAGAAAGATTTGGTATTGGGTAAGACTTGCGTTATGTATCTTTCACTGCTTTGTCTCAACCATTACTCAATGGCTCTGGTCTCCGCCACAGCGGTGGATATTAGACATTCCGTTTTTGTTTTTTTTTATGTTGCCACTACTGTTGGAGCAGCCATAAACTACACAGGTTCATCTCGATGTTCTGGGCATCTTTGTAATGTTAGTGTTAGTAAAAAAGCAGGTAAAGGAGTAAAGTTTGAGGCAAACTAACATCAGTCACTCTGCCGTTCACTGTAGTGGAAGAGGTGCGCCTGGTGAGGGTTTTACTCCCGCAGCTATGTCGAGTCCGCCTACAGGAAATACGTAGGCTGCGACCATGAAACCGGTACGGAATCGGTCTATAGGCCTACAACATGGTGTGCAGGGTGTAAAACCTGGAGAGTGGCGGTGTAGCTCTCAGGTGTATAGGCCTACAACATGGTGTGCAGGGAGGGGACTGACCTACAACATGGTGTGCAGGGTGTAAAACCTGGAGAGTGGAGGTGTAGCTCTCAGGTGTATAGGCCTACAACATGGTGTGCAGGGTGTAAAACCTGGAGAGTGGCGGTGTAGCTCTCAGGTGTATAGGCCTACAACATGGTGTGCAGGGAGGGGACTGACTGACGGGCTGTGTGACAGAAGACGGTCGGCTCAGGTAAGGGGGTTTAAAATGTTGTGGAATGTTTTCCAAAGAAGGAGCCATATGGGTTGGCAAATAGCCCTCAAAATGGAATGAAGTGGTGGTTGACCATTGTGGTCAAGGAGAGGGTGGCATTGCACCCCTCCACCTATCCCCACCCTAGCCTCCTCTATCTCCACCCCACCATGCTTCCCTCCCTCCTCCTCCGCTCTCCTTCACTTCCCTACCCCCATCATCCCCATAGAGCTGACACATTTCATGGCTGCCATAAAGAGGAGACACTGCCCTCAATTTCCTACGAAAGAGGCCTAAACAGGGTTCGAGCAACAAAGGACACTTTCTTCCCCGCCTCTTTCACTTAGGAAAATGTGATTATTATTAGGAGAGTCAAGCATTTTTATATACTCCTTGAAAATATTTTTGCAGGAGAAAGAGCTCACCCAAGCTCACTGTAGAGTGGAGGCATAATTTAAGAGGTGCCGAGAGAGAGCTTTTTCTCTTTTATATTAATTTATCTTTCGGTGGGTTGTTGCTTGTGGGTTGTCTCCCTCCGTGTGTGTTTTTCATAAAGGATTTAAGGCATGCTGAATGTTGTCAGGCATTCGAACTCTGCAGAGTTTTAAGGGGGCGGGAGAGCGACTGCCACGAACGAATGTGAAGCACGATTTCATCTGATTAAGTAACTCAGATGTGTGAAGGTTAGGTGGGCGGTTATTTGTCAATACTGCAGTGCAGGCCTTGTCTTGCCTCGTCTGTTTTCAGACACCATATAGTATATCTCTCATCACATGTCTGTGCCTTGGGGGGGTGTGTGTGTGTGTGTGTGTGTGTGTGTGTGTGTGTGTGTGTGAGTGCGAAGGGGGGTGTTGAGGGGTTGCTTGCTGTCTGTTGGAAATGATTGTTTTGGCCTCACTTGAAGTTTGCATTTGTCTATCAGAAGATGTAGGGGGTGAACCCGTTTGTCTATCAGAACCCATTTGTCTATCAGAAGACGTAGGGGGTGAACCCGAAAATCTGACAAATTGCTCAAAATTGCCTTCACGCCGTCATTCCTGTTTGGACACACTTGGCACATCTGGTTGTAATCTGGCTACAGAAGGGCCACGGCGGAGGGCTCAGCACTCAGATGCCACATATTACCACCCCCCTCCTCCTCCTCCTCCTCCTCCTCCTCCTCCGTCTATACTCTCCTGGCTTCGCCTGCAACCATATTGACACTCACGCTGTCTCTCCATGGGGGGCTTTGGGCCGGGGGGCTGAGGGGGGTGGGGGGCTTTGTAGTGATGCCTGGCAGATGTCCTGCCAGAGCATTCCTGTGCTCTTCACTTGAGTTTAAGGGTAACAGTGGGTTGTATAATTGAGGCATCTGCGCCGGGACAGTGCAAGCAGAGAGAGCACGCTTTCAAAGGGAAAGGCTGCTCACAATATGGTAACTTTAAACACAGTCAATAAAAGGATGCTGCAGAAATAATCCCTCTTTTTGGGGGCTTGATCACACATGCGTTCACACGCCCACGCTCTCTCTCTCTCTCTCTCTCTCTCTCTCTCTCTCTCTCTCTCTCACACACACACACACACACACACACACACACACACACACACACACACACACACACACACACACACACACACACACACACACACACACACACACACGCACGCACATGAAGTGATTAGAACTTCAAACAGGCAACATCACATTTTGGAGTGATTTTATTTCATGTGTGGTTGTGATCTCGGTGTGTGGTGCAGCGGCAGCATCAGCAGCACACACTGTCTTCCTCTTCCTCCTCCTCCTCCTCCTCTTCCTCCTCCTCCTCGCTTCATTGTTTCCCTCTTCTTCTCTCTATTGTCTGGAAAGCATCTTTATTGAATCACTCTATGTTTTCCATGATACTTCTGTCCACGTACCAGAAAACACATGATAGGGATTTAAACAATAAAAGTCAACTGTTCCCAACTTGTTGAGCAGATCTGAAACCAGATGTCAAATGTAGACGTGTGAAAATGTTTGGGATCATTGTAGAGTTAGAGTATATACGGCCCTTTTTCCGTCAGTGCTAACTGCTAAACTCCTTATCCCTAAACTTCTTTGCCTGTTTTATTCTTTTGAAAACCATTCAAATTGTTCAACTAGCCGATCTACATCAACACGTTGTGAGCTTGTAGATTGGCTATTTGAACTATTCAAAAATGTTTTTCAAAATAGTAAAAAAGGCCAAGACGTTTATAGATAAGGGGTTTAGCACTGTAGGGCCCTACAGGGCCCTGACTCTTGGCAATACATTTTATACCTTTGCAAAGCCTATTTATTTCCCTTTTAAATGATTGATTGAAAATTGTATTAACAGTTTGTAGAGTGAGTACAGTTCAACAAAAGTACAGGTCAATACAAAATCTGCAAAGAGGATAAAACCAGAAAAAGAGACACTTATATCAGGGTGCTCCGTTTGTAGGGAACATGTTTTTAGGATGAGCAGCACAGATGCGCCCATGAAACATTTGCTAAAGTCTTCTCCTAAATGGCAGACGGCTTATTCTGCTGTTGCTATATTATAGGCTCTGTGCATTACTGTAGTCACAGGGTTTCCAGAAGTCAGTTGTCCATAGCTTTGGTTTAATTGGCTCTGCAGAAGATCTCAACTGGAAACATGTGAAAGTGTCTTTATGTGTTTCCGGTTCAAACCTGCTGCCGAGCCTGTTAAAAACAAACTATGGGAAAACGGGTATGCCCCTTCTGAAAACCTGGGCCGAAGCTTCCAACCTTGGTACCTGGCTGGGCCGGGTACATAATGTTAAGGGAGTTCTGGCAGTTCTGTGCTATCGCTTTCCACGAAATTTGGCAATATGGTATTGTAATCAATTTCATGATTGTATGAATTATATAATCCACTCTATCCATTTCTAACGTCAAAAAAGGGACGTCAAAGATTTTCGTATCCTGGTTAACCACTTCTGCTTGAAATCGCATTTCCATTCATTTGTGCGGAGTCTGGGCCCTGCTAATGCATGGTTGGCTGCAGGAGTACAGCGTTGATAGACAACCCCTTTAGCCAATCAGCGCAACAAAAAATCTCCAGTCTCCAACGTTATGGCTTGGCCCCATCTTATCACTTGTTATTGTATTTGTTTATTTTTGAGGGGCACTAGCCCCTCCTATATCCAGCTTTTAGTTACCGTCATCACATTTTACGTCAGATTTTACATTTATCTGAGCAAATAGGCATATAGTGTCTATTTTACGTCATGATGATGTACGATGATAAGAGCGCCCCTCACTTCACACGGGTGTGATTCTTTTTTGTGCAGTGACATGGTGTGTAAACAAACTCATTTACCTGGAGTAAGTTTCCTACACTATGACTTATTATTTTATCTCACATCTTCATGTAGCCAACTGGTAGGCCTGAAAGAATAAAGTTGCGATTCTTCATAGATGTACAGAGAATAAACATGGTTTTCATTGTGAAGTAGAGGATAGGTCATGGGTAAGTTGCTGGGAGAGAGAGAGAGAGAGAGAGAGAGAGAGAGAGAGAGAGAGAGAGAGAGAGAGAGAGAGAGGGAGGAAAAAACAAGCGAGCACAGCTGCACACTCCGAGGTCTCAGCTTCTCAAATTGCTCCTGCCACAGTTTCCTGCCCTCCACACCGTCCAGGCCAAGCTGGCCCCTTAATACACCCTCCCCCACCTTAATAATCCATGATGTCACCTCAACATCGCCTCTTTTTTTGTTTTTCTTAATTTTTTTCTCCCTTCACCCCCTCCCCTATACTGCCTGTCTCCATTGTTTGTTAAATATTAACAGGTGTTGGGAAGGGGGAGCAGGAGGGGTGTGTGTGTGTGTGTGTGTGTACATGTGTGTGTGTGTGTGTGCGCGTGTGTGTGTGTGTGTGTGTGTGTGTGTATGTGTGTTGGGGGGGGGGGGGGGGGGGGTAGTAGGGGTCCATTTGTCTGTTCTCCTGTGTGTCCATACTATCCTATCTGTCCATCCACTGCTATCAACACATCTGCTTCGGTTTTGACTTCCCCCGGTTTGTTTGTCCATCTGTATTTGTGCCCCCCTCTCCCCCCCACCTTCCCCGTCCCCCTACGGTGGAGAGAGAGGCCGAGGAATGATCAGCCAGGCTTTGATGCCGCTGGCCCCTGCCCTGGGTTTCCACAGCACATGAGCCCAGGCAATTACGGCAGCTCCTAGCCGACTGCTATTACTCTGTAACGCTCCAGTCTGGATCAGGAGGAGGAAGAGGAGGAGGAGGAGGAGAGGGCTTTGGCAGAGCTGGAAAAGGTTTGCAATTGCACATAATCTCTGCGCTGCACTCGCAGATTGCAAGCATGTGTTATCATGCAGCCTGTCCAGAGGTTCTGGAAGGGGGGGAATCTCAGAAGAGGAGAGCTGCATGGTGATTCAACGTTCTGCTATTCACACTGTTTAGTCGCTGTTGAACGGCGTCCAGCTAGGCTCCGTTCAGATCTGCGTCAAACTTCAGCTATTCGTTTATATGTATGCCACAATTATTGGTTATTATTAAAAAGATGACCTTTCCAAAATATATGATGTTGTTTTGTTTGGCATAAGAAAATAAGTCCATGATTAGCCAGTGTATATTGATACAAGTAGATATTGGAGATCTTTCTCCCTCAAAATTCCACGGCCAGACATTGTTTAACATTGCGAGCGGCGGCTTTGCGTATACTTGATCACTCTCCCTTGACTGTGAAAAGCATAGCACATATGGTAGTCTTGGATGCTGTAGAACATATGTGGCAGACAGGAAGGGTTTGGGTATAGGGGGAGGCATGATGGGCCCTTTATCCTGAGCAATCATTAGCAAAGTCCCCAAAAGAAGTCAGAAATCACAAGCTCATATGATCCGTACTTCCCGTCTTCCCAGAACATGGGACGTTGCTTTTTCAGAACTGCACATGATGCAGGACGACTGGAAAGAGTGAGCCTACAGCTGGTGAAAGTCTGCCATTGAACACACAGCATGTGTTTGTCTGTCCCCCTGTGCATTACTTGCACAAAGTGAACGTGGACTATACATGGGTTAAAGACAAAATGTTCTGATCTAAAGTAGCCTCGTCCAAAATCTAATCTTGGAAGACTGTGACTGTCACTGTGCGCAATGAGCCACTGCAGTGCAGAAATAAACCATGACATGACAGTTTACATAGTAAAATATGATCGTACTACTGTATTATGTACAGTATACAATTATTCATGGTACTGTACGTGCATGTCATGCAAATTATGTTGATAGGTTCAGCAGGAATATGTACAGCATATGTACTGTGTAAGCCCTTAGTTATTACAGGACTACTATAGGTCCGGAGGAGCAGTAAGCATACATCAGGGTAGGAATCATTTAGATCACAGACCATGGATGAGTCTTTATAACATGGCGCCAGTGGTATATAAAAGTGTACAAACGGAGACACAATTGTGGCGATTTCAGATTTCTTCACTCAGGGACCCAGTTTTCCGGCATGCAAAAGTCCGACACCCTACCCCAGGGGCGGAATCTGGAGGCCCGTTTCAAGACCAAATATGAGGCCCCCCATATCTCATATATGGGGATACAGATCATGGTAATGTTTCCTCAGAGCTTTTCAGTTCAAGTGGCAACTTGTACATGTACATGTGTTCACAGTCCACTTTTAAGATTAACGTCTTGCTTGTGTGTCACCCTCTCGTTTGAAAGTGTCTGTGGTATCTTTTAACTCATATTGATACAAATTGTTTTGACTATTCAACAACGCACACAGCCATTACTCTCGACATTTACGAATCAACAACACCTCTCCTCATCCTGTCGTCCCTTCACAATGAAGTGTCTCCCCTTTACCTCCCAATGCTGCACATTTTACCCAGATTATTAACAGGAAATAGGTGCAACTTAACAGCGTGGGCGAGATCGAGGCAGCGAGTGAGCGAGAGAAACAGGGCGAGAGAGAGAGGGCCTCGGTGCAAGGGTGGGGGGTGGATGCCCCCTGAGGCCCGTTCCAATTGAAACTGATGAAACATAGCAATTATGCCCTACCCCAAACCCTAACCTAACCCTAGCTGCATGCCAAAGCCATGAGTGAGTATTAACCAGCCACGCATGTAGGACTGTTAGTATGTCGGACCAACGGCCGAAACGGCAATACGATTCAAATCTTTTGCGGATACATTTAAAAACGACTTTGTCTGGATGAGGCCTGCTTTGAGGATCTTAGTTGAAGATCATCCAATGAGTGATATGCCAATATCACTCAAAATAAAAAGACCTGACCAAGTCAGTGTTCACAGAATTCACAGGGATTCAGGGTCAAACATCTCGCAAGGATGAAAATGCAACACTCTTCTCAACAAACAAAAAAGAGATTGAATCAACCATTCTGTGCTCTGCAGCATGTGATTAGCTGAATCACATCACCTGGACTGGTGTGTCAGTCAGGGACTCAGGGTACTAAAGTATAATTAGTGTCATACCCTGACCCTGGTGTTTCTTCAAAGAGCAGTCTATTAATTGAGAAACCTCATTGGCCAGTTGGTTCATTGGCTTGATCAGAGCTCATCACAGGGCTCTTGAGTTGAGATACTACACTAGTAGATGAATGTGAATACAGAATGAATATAAAACCATATTAGCTTACTCACTCTGTATAGTCGAGTAGTTTTTAGACAAATCTTATTTCGTTTTCATCTTGAAAGCTCTTTTGTAGAACTTTGGTTACTTTATTTTAACCTGGGTTATATCCTAATGTAGCAAAGTGGCTCAGAGCCTCGATGGCCTCAAAAGTCTAATATCTCCCTAGCACTGTTCCATAGCCTTCCGCTTCGCAGAAGGCTATGCGACTTACCGGTTTGAATCTCAAATCGAAATCAGACCAGCCTCTCCTCTTTAGTGGAAATCTCACGAACGTTTGACCTACTCACCAATACAAACACGGGTTGTGTCAATAGAAAGCCTACTTTCCTTAGTGGAAGCACTCTGAGCCCCCCACCACACGTATAAACGGTACTTTTTGGCCAGAAAGGGATTTTTTTCCACCGGAGGAAAAATATTCTCTATGAGGCAGTTCTCTGGGCAATATCAGTAGAGGGCGCAGCGGAGTAACTAAAAATGTTTTTTTTTCGGTGGAAACAAAATCCCCTTTTGGCCAAAAAGTACAGTTTATACGTGTGGTGGGGGGCTCAGAGTGCGTCCACTAAGGAAAGTAGGCTTTATATTGACACAACCCGTGTTTGTATTGGTGAGTAGGTCAAACGTTCGTGAGATTTCCACTAAAGAGGAGAGGCTGGTCTGATTTCGATTTGAGATTCAAACCGGTAAGTCGCATAGCCTTCTGCGAAGCGGAAGGCTATATGGAACAGAGCTAATATCTCCCCTGATCCAAAAGGATATCCCTTTGGTCTAATGGTTAAGATATTGGACTTTCACGTGGGAGACCCGAGTTAGAATCCTGGGTGTTACATTGGTGCCGTGACCCGGAGGAGGTCAAACTTTGGTCTAGTCGGTAAGATGTTGGACTTTCACGTGGGAGGCCCAAGTTCGAATCCTGGGCGTTACACTAAGTCAAGTTATATTTAGATCCTTTTATTTTGCATTCAATATCATTTAGTAAGTGCAAACAATTAAGAGCCCACAGTTGTGGCAGTCACTTGGCCCTCACGTCTGCCCCTCAAAAAACAGCCAACCAAAAAGTACTCAGTACTCTTCTACAGCCTTCCTAGAACTTTATTCAGAGTAAAAGTAAAATATTTGTCTTGGAAATGTACTCGAGTAAGAGTAATAATAAGTATAAAATAAATGTATTCAGTTACTGTCCACCTCTGTATTTCGGTAATATGTTACAGTAATATATTGCTTTACTAAAAAAAATTACCTACCACATTTGAATGCTTCTTTTTTCCGACACCGCCCTCCCCAGCAAGGCACCCCTCAAGAATATCATAGAGATCGCTCTAATTTGTAGGTCGGTAGATTGTGCCGATTAGTACAGGTTTGGCTTTCTCTAAAATTATTTCAACCCACACAGATTCAATTGCATCATGCAGACCATGATGCTTGAACTATACCATAACCACAACTATATATTTGGATCACAATGGAATTAAGTCTTCTGACCTTTTGTGCAATCCTGATAATTCTGTACTGCACTTTTGTGAATTGTATCTTGAATATATCTAATCTAATGTAATCAAATCAAGGCACATTTTGTTATCTAAACTTTAGATAATGAAATGTGAGTTCAAGCAACATGATTTGAATGCACATGGCATGTTCAGGATCTTCCTGGTAAAACACACACTGTACAAATAATTAGATTCAAGTCAATTAGTATGTACATGCTAGAGGCCATCATAAGATGACATGTCCTGTGAGTATAGTAGCCTTATGGGAACCAACCTTTCCCGGGCCATGTGACCCTATAGATGTGAACATGGTGTTGTACATTCAAATTAAACACAGCTCTTCAGTCAGGCTGCTTCCCACAGACACCGAAAACAGTATATAGTCATCAAGCCACACTCTTCTTTGGTATATCATGTGTCGCTGTGTCATCTCTGTCTCATTGCCTGTGGCTCTGTCTTGTGACAGGTGACGGTGACAACTGCAGGAGTTAAAGAATGACTTATTTTCTATAATTTATTAATTTGTCATCAAATTATTGGCTTCATATGGTTTTCTTCATTTCCTGAAAGATTTACATTTTTAATTTCCTGAAAAATGAACATTTTGGAGTTAGGTGGTTTCTTCTCGACAACGGAGATTTCTAAGGCTTTTGATGCTTCATTTAGACAGTCCAGCGTAGAGAGATCTTTGAAACCTTAGAAACTAAACAAGATAATGGAAACAATAAACCATTTC
>NC_139701.1:37884868-37984868 GCF_964188405.1 Protomyctophum parallelum
TTCCCTGCATGCCTTTTCTATATAGTGTGTATAATCACATAAAAACGAATCAAGAAAACGAAATGTTGAAAGAGTTTACTAATTTGTAGATGGGTCTATTCTATAGGATTACAGTTCTGAGAGAGAGATAGAGAGAGAGAGAGAGAGAGAGAGAGAGAGAGAGAGAGAGAGAGAGAGAGAGAGAGGGAGAGGTAACAAAGAAAATTGTTTTCTGAGTGTGTGTGTGTGACAGCATGGAGAACATGTGGTGTTTGAAAGGCTCAGTGTTTTGGTCACTGAAGGCTATGTTCACACTGGCAGCCCAGATTTGGAATCAGGTCAGTTTTAGCAACAAAATCAAGAGCAAACAAACATGGACATTTTATTGAATCACATTTGATTCCATCGGCAGTGGTGTAAACTCAAGAAACTAAGTACATTTACTCAAGTAATGTACTTAAGCACAATTTTGTGGTGTCTTAATTTACTTTCTTCTGTATCTCCAATTTTCCATAGTTTTTTCATATTTAGATTATCATTAACCACTTCATCCCTACGGTATATTTTGGCTATTTGAAAATAGCCAATCTACAAGCTCACAATGCGTCGCGATACAATGCATTGTGAGCTTGTAGATCTGCGATTTTCAAAAGATTTTTATACATTTTGAACTTGTGAATTTACTTTCGGTACTTTAAGTATATTTTGATGCCAATACTTTTGTACTTTTACTCAAGTACATTTTGAATACTGGAATTTAACTTGTAACTATTTCTACGTTATTATGTTATTTCCAAAGACGTGTCTCAGTCTTGACACGCAGATCTACAAGCTCATAACGTGTCACAATGAGCTTGTAGATCTGCTATTTTTGGCAAGCAACACCAGAGACAGCAGAGTTACCGTAAGCATTACTCATGCCTACAGTATGTCGTCACATCATTACCACAGCAACCAGTGCTGCATTGGACAACTGTCCTGCCGCATACAATAATAGATCTGCAAGTAAAATAACAAACGGTATCCAAACAAACAAAGGTTGTAGAACAAGATATTCACAGATCATAAAAACGGCTTCAATGTCTGAGTACACACATCTGATCTGATCGCTTGCAAATAAATGCGGACGGTATACTGAAGATCAGATTTGAGAAACAAATCAGATTTTCATTCTACAGTCTGAACAAAGCACACATAAATCTAAAAGCGGGAGAGGTGACCTATTCTGTACGTACCGTATGTAGGTCTATGTATTTTCTCTTTACTACCGTATGCATTTGTGCAAGCTAAAAGTCAAGTGAGCAACGGAGACTATAGCTGTCATTGTGTATTCAGTGGTGAGTTTTCAGGGGGTATTATTTCATTTTGGAGTGGAAAGAGAGTTGTCAAAAGTCATTACTGAGCAATTTGTTCCCTAACTGTTTCTGTAATGCACCCTGCCTCAGGTGTCTGGGAATGGGGGAGGGGTGCCAAGAGAGAGAGAGAGAGAAAAGACCAGGCATGTTTAAACATGGTGGTGCATTGGAATAAGCTCACACTGCACTGATTCTTAACCACTTGAACTGCGGATTTGGAAGAGATTGCACAACATAATAAAAGGATAGGATATCTTGGGTTGTTAGAGGTGGCTATGAGAGAGGTTTGTACGCACACGCGCGCGCGCGCACACACACACACACACACACACACACACACACACACACACACACACACACACACACACACACACACACACACACACACACACACACACACACAGAGAGAGAGAGAGAGAGAGAGAGAGAGAGAGAGAGAGAGAGAGAGAGAGGGGCACACAAACACAGGTAGTACAGGGTCTAGAGAGGTCAGAGGCCAAATGGCCCTGAACTCTCTCCCTTTAGGTTGAGCTGATCAGAGGTTCCTCTGTGCGCTGCTCTCTCCATTTATTTTACCCATCATCCCTCATCATGGCCAGGATGACCCCGTGACCTCAGAGCTAGGGTTACCTGTCAGTCGACTGTCTATTCACGAGCACAGGGCTTGGTGCTGTGTCAACAACGTTTGTTCCGTTGAAAAGAAGAAAAGGAAGGAGGAAGTATTGAGAAGAGAAGGATTCTGTGTTAAACACTTTAGAGTGGAGACAACACGAAGAGAGAATAAGTATAAAAAAAAAGTGCATTAAGATCTCAGGTGATTTGTATTTGTTTTATTTACAATAAAAATATAAGGTCTTAAGTCTTCAGTTTGCAATGGGTGAACAGGCACACTGACATTACACAGATGTACCACACTGTAAAGTCCTCAGTGTCCTTTTGTATGTATTCATTTTGTTACATCTGTACACTTCCAGGGTTAAATTGACAGCTAGTGCACCAAAGTTGTGTGAGCGTGCCTGTTTACAAAGAGACAAGAGATCCAAGGGAACACGGCGAACAGCTGCATGCATGGATACCTACCGAGAGGTACCTAGGAAAACACTGTGTAAGCCCCCCCTCTGTGTTCTGTCAGGTATCAATCAGGGGGCCGTAAGTGGAATCCTTGAGTGGAGATGCTATCAGCGCGGCCCTGCATGCACCCACACACCACAGTGTGTCTTATCTCTGCTGAGATAACAGCTCTCCCCTCTCACAGTGTGAGGCCTGAAACCAGCCACACACTCCTCTTCTGGTCTCTTTCTCTCTCCGTTTTTCTCTATCTTGCATGTCTGTTTCTCTCACTCCCCCCTCCCCCCCATCCTCTCTCTCTCTCTCTCTCTCTCTCTCTCTCTCTCCCCACCAAATTAGGCAACTTCGATTCAAACAGGGGCCCTTAGGAGGGGGAAAAAACTGCCAATTTGTTCTGGTTCCTGTTTAAAATTCAATAACTGTGCGGTGCTGGCGGAGGCTGGAGAGGCTGGAGAGGGCGCGTGCTCCTTCAGATTCCAATCTCTGATCTTATCAGGCCTCAGAAGGAACACGATACATGTCTCAGTTGACAAATCCAGATTGGCATAAAATCTAACAGAAAAATCACAAGCCCAAGACATCAACAATTTCCTTCATGTACAGAAGGACATTCTGAATACAGTTTTGTCAACAAGCAAGAATCATGATTGCATGCGCTGCTGGATGCGTAAATGTGATACAAACTATGCCAATTTAAGTTTCTTTTAAATGCTCAAAATGCTTGAAATGTAATGTGTAAAGTAATATTTAATATATTTGATCGGATTTAAAATATTGAATATGATATAATGTATGATTTAAAAAAACAAACATCTAAAACCGTGGGCTAATATAATAATATTCAGCAATTTGCAAATGCATAAACAACATAGAGCGTGTAATCAACGTGACGTCAGCATATAGTTTTGGTTTCATGGTGGTGGTTTGGGGGGAGGAGAGGGTGGTGGCACGGAGGTGAGGAGATGGTCCTGCTCTGGCCCGGTTTTCTGGTTTCCTCCCGACCACAGCGCAATGGGTCTAATAACAAAAACAAGCAGCGTGGTGTGGTGCTGGGCCCGCAGTGTGAGGACCTTAATGAGGACCATGTGGAGCTGCCCAGACACACAGTCAGAGGAAACCCAATCCCTTGCTCCTTCTTTTTTTTCTCCCCCTCTCTACTTTTCCCCTCTCTCTCTCTCTCTCTCTCTCTCTCTCTCTAGCTTTCCTTTCTGTTACAACACACTCCTAAAGAGTCTCTGGCATACCTAGCTGAATTCTCAGCTCATAGTATAATGGTAAAAATGTATAGGACGTTTTTCCAGGCGCCTGGACTACATTTGCTAGTACCTCTAGTAGCGACCGTAGTGGACACTTTTTCATGATTCTAAACCAATGGGAGACTTACCCATAAAACCTATAGTTTGAACGACATAAAACCCATACTCAGTCAGTACTGAGTCATACTGAGTCAGTCTTGTTTTTTCTGCTCCGTATTGTAATTGTTTGGGGTCCTATCAGAATTCGAACTGCTTTTCTGCTATATCTTTCATTCTGTGCTCTGGGTTTTTATCAAACATTCTTGTGTCGCTGTTCCTACTACTGTATACCAACTTCAGATATTCTACCCAATTAATTTATAACCATCCATTCAATTTGATCATGTTATAATCAATAACTTTCTTTCTCTCTATTATCTTTCTCCTTACTTTTACTTTCTTTCTTTTACTTCTCTTTCCCAGCTGAGCCCTTTTTTCTTGAGCTCGAGTCTCAACGCAGACTGTTATATACAAACACATTGACTTCATTTTCTATTGTAACAAGCCACAGCGTCAAGAGGGGAAAGTTCTGGCATTAGCCTTGAGTTTTTACCCAATACATCCAAGTAATCCACCTACGCTCATTCTCCTCTCTCCCCCCCTCCTACTTGTTTTGAGAAGTGGCTCTGGAATATGCATATTTGCTGGGTCATGCAATGCAATATGCTCAGTAGGAAAGAGGGGAAGAAAGGGGTCTTTCTGCACCCATCAAGCTCGACGGACCATCTATAGGGGGTCTCTTTCATGTGAAGAATTCATCCTGACCGTCCACCTGGATCAATTAGCTGTTTGCTTCACTGGGCTGTGTTTCAATGATGCCAAAGTCCCATCAGCTCCTCAATGAGAAGACTCAGTTCATTTAGTAGGAGACAATTGTCTATTGAGGCTAGTCAAGGATTAGAAACCTGCGTATCATTTACATCAAAGCAATTTTATTGCCTCTGAAATTGATGAAATACGCACAGAAATTGAAGTCATATACACTATGAAAGACTATTAAAAACATATTTTGTTTTGCCAGTATCAATCCTATAGTGTGCATATAGTTTGAATTTTATGTGGATGCACAGCAGACACATTTTTCTTTTATAAATGTTATCTTAAGCCAACATAAACACAAATCAACAAACCGACATATTTTCTTTCCCAGGAGATGTCACCAGTTGATCTTGAAGATAAGCTTTATAACAGGTGAGAAACGTCTGGCATGCGTTCTTTAACCGCCCACTGTGTATATTTATGCCCCACTGTCCCTTTGCCACACTGCGTCACTGGCCTCATCGTGGCCTTCCAGTCATGGTCGAATATAAAGCGTTATAACCTGCTCAGGGAATTTGAAATGCGACCATAAAGCACAGCCATAAAGCAGATCAACCAACCAAGCCTCCAAAATTAGCTGAACAAACAGAGTAAGGTAGAGCCCTCTGGGGGATAGACCTGGCACACTGGATCCAGTGTGACGGCGGGGGCCCTTCTGGCAGCACAGAACAATCCAAACGTTCCACTTGGGTTGAGCTGTCTTCGTTTCCCCCTCCACCATATATATCAGTCCCACATCAACATGGGCCTGTGAGGACCTTTCACAAGACTGACAGGCCACCTGAATCACACAATTGTGCAGCCCGGAGGAGCCAGCATGTGTATAGAGAAACCAGTGATCCAATAACTGTCCGGGTTCACTTCTCCCTCATAAAGTCAGGAGGGAGGCGGAGAGCCAAAGCTCCCCACAGAACCAAGATGTGTTAAGTTGTATCAAAGCAAAGTCTGGCGTTATAATCCAATTCTAGCAATTTATGCACAGCATTATACTGTTGATTTTCTTTAAACCATTATTTGAGCCAGCACTTTGGCCAGTCCATTAAAATTCTTCATGCGCGTGGCACAAGAACCGCAGAAAGTGTCTCGAGCAAAAGGCTGAAAGCGGGTGATTCTGTGTGCCTTGCAGATGGTCCTGCGTAGCAGCAGCTGTGCAAATGAAAGACAGAGTGTTGCTTAAGAAGTGAGAGAGAGAGATGGAAAGTTGGCTACAAAGGGAAAAAGAGTAACATACAAGTTGCTAACTGAAAATGTAATGGAAAAACTAATAGTGCACAGAGGTTTGTTGAGAGAAAAATAATTCATGGAGGGTATATTTCTCTGGATTTGAGAGTGATAAAAGCATGCAACGTCCATCCTTTGCTGCCTGTCTGAATACCACATGTACACCAGAAAAGAAGACTTTAGAGTTTATTGACCTCAGCTATGAAAAGCATGGAAGAAATCCCCACATGCGTGCAACATTATGGGTCACTTATACATAATACTGAGACTTAGCTCTCAGCCACAGTCATTATTTTTTCCACTACTCCTACAGTTATCATGTTGTATCTTCTTCCCAGCACACTTTCACATTGGTTTTGTCTATCAAAGTGACACAAGCTCAATTACACATCTATAATAGCCTATTTGATTGTTGAAATGCAGTGTATCTAGCCTACTATTGCGAAACAAAACAAACTGTATGCAAACGAGGTTCCATTATTTGAGCACCATTGTTCTAAGTGAGAAAACAGGTGAGGAAAGTGGTGCTTATAACATTCAACACACACACACACACACACACACACACACACACACACACACACACACGTCACGTCACGTCACGCACACACACACACACACACACACACACACACACACACACACACACACACACACACACACACACACACACACACACACACACACACACACACACACACACACACACAAAGCCAGTTGCTCCCATCAGGCCATTTGCTTGCAGCCTGTTGGGGATCACAGGACAGTTGCATTGAGTGCTTTGTAGTGCAAAAAGTGTGTTGGCATGAAAACTTTTGTCACATTCTAATAGCCTGTTTGATTTCGGCATGACAAAGTGTTGGCTATTCTTAAAACATCTGACTATATTGAATATAGGCCTATAAGAATCTTTCTTCTTTTTTTTGTTCACCATAGGTGAACTGATATATGGATATCAAGACCATACATTATCATTTCTCAAGTATTTACCATTAGTTTTTGCAATGCTTCCATTGTTATGTGAAGAGTGTCATTCAGTCTTGCTGACTGCAAGAGTCCCCATTACTGATTTATTAAGGTATTTGTAGAATCGGCCTCAGGCCCTAAGCAAATGGACCTTTTACATTTGCAGTAGGCTACACGCTCTGAGTTAAATTAATACATTAATTTATTATTTACCTAATTTATCACTATTATTATTTATTGTGTAAACAGCAAATGGCTAGAGGCTGAGCATACTTTATTAGTGTTTCATTGGCCCCTGCGCGTGGAGTCTCTCCACGTTTAGACCCCTCCTCCTCCCGCCGTAGAGCCGCCCCGAAGACAGACAGACAGACAGGGCCCCTTTTGAATGACAGCGCCTGGGCAGGGAGACCAATTCTCCTTCTAATTTTCCCGCAGCTCTAGCGTCGATGAGAAGCAGTCGAGGAACTCCATTCTAACTGAATGGATTGGTATGGGGAGAAGCGGACCTCACAACTTGGCTAAGCGGCAGCTTTGGACCTGTATAACGTTGACGATGGTTTTACTTTCCCTGCTGTTTCGACCAGGTAAGAAGACAAGAGCCCCAGTCTTTCTGTAATATTATTGCATGCAAAACATTTCCCCCATACTCCCAGTCACAGTCAGTCAGTCCCCGCACCCTGGAATAATATGGAGGTGGAGAGATGGAAAACTTTTTCCCCCTGGCGTGTGTTCGGTTTGTCTAAAAAGAAAAGTCCACCGATCCACGCTATTTAAATAGTTTATAACAGTTTTATTAACATATGTGGGAGTTTAGCGTAGCTTTGTATTTAGACATGAGATATATATATCAATGTTGATAATAATGTATAAAATAAATAAACTGGTCGTTTCCAGACAGCGTTGGTCTTGTTGAAACGACAACAACGCTGAACGTGAAACAGACTTCTCGAGTTACATTCTTTTTGTTGTTGTCTGTTTTTGGCCACATTGTTACCACTTTCCCCCTCCAGGTATCCAGATTTTGTCACCGATCGATCGTCTTTCAAACCGTATGTTTATCGATCCTAGATAGATTAAAAAAGGTGCGGAGTGAGTGAGTGCGGACGGCGAAGTTGATGCTAACGCTTTTGTTGTTTATACCTCGCCACGCGACGGTGTCGCGCGTCGAAAAATAGCCGATCTACAAGCTCACAAGGCGTCACGGACGCGACGCCTTGTGAGCTTGTAGATCAGCTATTTTTTTCCCAAGCTCGCAGGCACAGTTAGCATAGCGTTGATAGCAGCTCCCTCTCTTCTTGTCCCGCAAGTTTATCCAGCGAAAATTAATTGTTTTCTTTTGGGGGGGAGAAACGCTAAAGTAAAGCCAACCAAAACTAAAACATTATAGCAGGCCATTTAGTTATTTTTGTTTGAGTCGTGGTCGCACTAGTGTACTTCATACTGGAGGTTGTACGTGTTTTATTAGATTCGTGGAGTTAGTGAAGTTCTCGGCCGTGTTTTTGTCCCCCTGGCTCATTCATGGTTCATTTGTTAGCTACCATGCATGCATGGGGTCCACTCCAACTTGTCTCTCCTCGGCCTCCCTCCTCCGAACAGAAGAACGTGTGGATGGTTCAGCACTGCTGCTGCTACGTGCGTGCAGAGGCTTGCTTGTTATGTTGGGAAATGTTTGCTTGATGATCTGATACTTTGTTGCCAATGGCAATTGTTTTTGTTACATTGTAACGACTTGTTGGAACTATGCACGCTGCATATAATATAAACCATCTATCTTGTAGCCGGGAAACGGGTTCAGAAAACTGTTATTTTTTTAAATGGGAACACGGCGTGGGGATTTGCTGAATGCTTGTTGTGTTATTTTAAACACGATTGTACAAAGCTCTTTAGATTCAGATTATTATTGTGTTATGACAAGTTTACAATAGATGTCGATGGCTCGCATGCATGTTTAGATCAGTGCTGTGTCCACTGTAGTGACTAGTTGTCCAAGTCGTTTTGCACATTTGACCTTGTTAAATGTGCTGCATTATGTGTCCCTGGAATTTGAATAGTTGCCCAAGCTTGATTTGAGTTCATGAAAATATGACCAGCGCTTTCACTCACTGCATTTTAGGCTAAACCTTTTAAACCGAACTCCTGACTCACATCATCCTATAGTATGTGTTGTAAAAAATAGTCTAATGCTTTGCTGTCAAACTATACCACATCTTTTGGTTATAGTGTAGAGTTAGTCATAAAATTACGCCTAGTACAATTTCAGCACATGTCACTTGAGCATAATAAAACTATTATTAATGTTAACCATCAGTGATAGCCTGTGTGTGCACACACACACACACACACACACACACACACACACACACACACACACACACACACACACACACACACACACACACACACACACACACACACACACACACACACACACACACTATTGTGAGTTTTAAGTTTTTGCTCCATGTTCCCCATATGGTCGTCACATTAACCCAGTAACTGGCAGACCATAAAGACCCCTTTGAGAGAGGAGCTTGGTTATTGATGCCCCTATAGGCAGTAATTGTCACAAACTGTCAATCAAAAGCAAGACATGGGTGACCTCAGTTCTGGGGGGGGGGGGGGGGGTGGAATTCAGAGGAGGGATGTAGAATGCCTCTGACATGACCCCTCATGCTCTATCCGCACTTTTATCCACTGGTGGTGGAGTGACAAAGTGTCCGTACCACAACATGGAATACTCTTTGTTTTCTTAAGTAAAAGTTCTGTGTTCAAAATGTACTTGAGTAAAAATACAAAAGTATGGGCATCGAAATAGCCTACCAAAAGTAAAAGGACACATTGTGCAGAATGTCCCATTTCACAAGTTCAATATTATGTATAAAATAATCTTTTGAAATAGCAAATCTAACAAGCTCACAACACTTTTCAAATAGCCAAAGAGTACAGTATTACATATAAGATTTAAGTGATTAATGTACATTTTGTAATAATCTAAATCTTAAAAGGAATTAGTAACTAACTTTTCAAATAATTGTAATGGAGTAAAAAGTACTATATTTGCCTCTTGAGATTTAGTGGAGCAGAAGTGAAAGTACAGAAAATTGGAAATGCTCAAGTAAAGTAAAAAAAAAAAAAAGTTCACTTGAGTAAATGTACTTAGTTACTTAGATGCTCATGTTGAATGGTAGAGACTGTGAGAGGCGTTCATCAGTTTAAGCCTTGGTGGAAGGAAGATTCACCTCACACCCACCCAGATTTGTATCTCTGTGCTTATCACTTTGCCATTGTCCAGACAGACTGTTTGTAGAGAAGGGACTGACTTAGTAGATAAACTATTGGTTTAAAAACATTCTCCCACTTAAAAGTAATTTGAATGCTCCATGTGTCCTTTCTTTCTTTTGTCCCCTTTTTTTCTTAACCGCGTTCTGTTTGAAACGGTCGATGGCATTTCAACAGGTGGGAAGAGTGAAGATCCTTTCCGACCATTCTACAGTAAATGTTGGGCAGCAAGCATTATTTATCTGGAACTCCACTGTTTATTATGTGAATCCAATCATTCTGTTCATTGTAAGGGGGAGAGGCTGACAATTGGACATATTGCCAATACTAACCAAAGCATAGATAGAGCTTGTGCTGTGAAATTGCCACCAGTGAGGCAATTTTCCAGAAGAAATCTTAAGATGTTCTTGGAAATGCTGAATTTAGTGTTTCTCAAATATTTTCATGTCAACAACCCCCAAATTGATATGAATTTGGTCACAGACCACGATTTGAAAATATTTTGTGCCAGGAACGCCCACAAGAGAAGATTTGTTGCCATGAAAAGCTAACTTGTAGATAGGATATTTTAGAGAAGCCACAAAATAAAATGGGGCTTAAGTGTTTAACCTGTTCCTCATTTAGCTGGGGACCCCCTGGAACCCCCTCAAGGACCTTTGGGTCCCCACGCTTCAGTTTAGTTACAACCAGTGATTTAGTCAATACACATTAAAATCCTCTGTGTTAATTGGGGGTCAGGCATGTATTTCTGATTTTAATTTCTATCTAACCAGGAAATCTGCCTTCCCATGCATGAAAATGAACAAAACTTGGCACACAGATCCAGTCCTTTGCCAAACTTCCTCAACTGCCATTGTGGGCCAATACTGTATAGTCCTAATGGTGGCGCTACAGCTACAGTCTGAAGTTTAAAACGTTTGACAATTCATTGCAAATCAGTCTTGTGTGCCATCACATTTGCAGCTATTACAAAAATGTAAGTCCCAGACAGTGAGCAAGAATGTTCATATGCTTTGAGTTGGTAGAATTTATGAGTTTGTAGGATTCATGAATTGTCTCGGTTTCCCAGTCTTTATGTGTGCGTGTCTGTCCATGCAGTCGTAGGTGTACTGATTCTGAACAGAGAGCAGAATGGGGCTTTAATGCTTTTATGAACATTTTGATCCAGACAGTTCTGCTGATCCACCCTCCTGTATTCCTTATTGTCTTCCTTCTCTTATTATATTGCCAGTTTCCACCTTTCCCTGTTCTCCGCTTCCACTAGCCTGGCTCAGACCACCATTGCTGCACACAGGCAGTTGTAATTTATCCATTTGTGTACACATGTAACCAAATGGACCCTTACAAGTACAGTGGAGTACATATGTCCACTCTCAGTGTTAAATGAACACAGAGGATTTAACTGTGTACCATAGCAACATTCCGTGTGCTCTACATGGCTGGTCTCCTCAGCCAGCTGTTTGGGCCATGACTGGCTGAACAAGCATAGGTCTTTGTGCTTTACCTCCTGAGTCTGTTAGCTTCACCTACAGAATATTCTGTACGTCGCCATGCATCGTAGCCTAATGGTGTCCTATTGCTTCAGTGACGGCCAAACCACATTCAACACCCCTAAGCAAACTACACGGGCTGGCTTCCTCCTGCAGCGAAGCTTCATGTTATTTCTGTGAGGGCTAGTTGGGGGAAATGCGTTTTGACTGTAGCAGAGGGTGGGATCATGGTCGTGTGGGCTAACCTATTTGGAGTTTAATGGCTCTCCTGATTGAGCTAAACTTGATAGTAGGAAAGTTTGCCCACTCTTCATTTACTCTCTAAATCCTCTAGTATGTACTGTATCTACTGTATGTACTGTATATCCATTCTTAAGCAGAATGTAGTTTTTGTGTGTGTTTTAATTATGTAACAATTCCATGACAAAAAGAGTACAACTGACCGGTCTTTCCCTGTTATCCTCTCCAGCTCATTGCCAGCAGTGTCGAATCCAGCGTTGCAATACAGAGTACGTGTCCTCCACGTCGCCCTCTAGTGGTCTGCAGGACGAGGGGCTGACGGATATGGACTACTGCATTGCCTTGCGGGCCTACGACCTGTGCACGCGGCGCACGGCGCGCAGCTGCAGGGGAGACCTGGTCTACCACTCGGCCGTCTTCCGCATCAAGGAGCTCTTCTCGCAGCACAACTGCTCCAGCGACGGGCCCACCTCCTCCGGCAAGGCCGCCAGCACGTCCCGGCCGGTCGTGTCCCAGCTGTGCGATTACGAGAGTCGGGTGCTGGCGTCGGGACCCGCGGGTCTGCAGAAGAAGTATGCCCACTGTGGATTATTCGGGGACCCCCACTTGAGAACTTTCCGGGACGAGTTCCAGACCTGCAAGGTGGAAGGGGCGTGGCCCCTGATCGACAACCGCTACCTGTCGGTGCAGGTGACCAACGTGCCCGTCGTCCTGGGCTCCAGCGCCACAGCCACCAGCAAGGTGAGCATGCATGGGGTCAGAGGTCACACACGGCAGTAGGGCTGGGCCATGTGGACGACATCAAACGTCACAATGTTTCTAGCATATTACCTCCATCTCCATGTTTTGACCATCATATTGTACTTACTGTAGTCTGTGACAACATCACTTCTTTCCTTTTAAAATTTCGAAGATAAAAAAACATCGCGGAAATCTACAAGCGTTGTGTGACACGTTTGCGAGCTGGTTTGTAAGAATAAAGTAGGGGCTTAAGTGATTTAAAGCGGTAAAAGACAACACTTATGCCATATAATGATATTAAGAAAGTTGTACCGGTGTAAACTAATACAAATTAATGACCAGTCGGCTGTGCTTCAGGAGACTCCAGTGTTCTAAGCAGAGGGTCCCATTTCCCAACCTTTTCTGGATCAGGGCCCACTTGAAAATCATGAAAGCGTTCTAAGCATGTTTATTTTAATGATCAATCAATCGATTGTGTTCTGTCTTGGATCAATGGCAACTAAAGTAGTAGGCTATACTTTTAAGTTCCAATTAATTCACTACGAAAACTCAATTGTCCAAGGTTTTAAAGAAAAAATACAATTTGTTTTTCATTACAGAAAAAAATATATTTTATGAAATCGTAATATTTTGAGAATCACTGATCTATACTCAGGGAGAGGAAAGGAGAGGAGAGGAGAGGAGAAGAGAGGAGGGGAGGGGAGGGGAGGGGATGGGAGAGGAGAGGAGGGGAGGGAGTAATTTCGGCGTGTTGAATCACAGACATGCTTGAGCGCTCTACCTTTAACACATGGGTGGTCATATGGTAGTGATTAACGTTCACTCAAACATTTTCCTCTACCGCCAGGATCTGGAATGTTTTTTTCACCCCTCTGGTCAAATAATTAACTGGGCTCTTTTTGTGTAAATATGGAATAATGTGGAAAAATAAAAGAATAATTGGTCAGCGGGGAGAGGTTTTGATCCCACTGATTGAATCAGCTTGTCTTAAATGCTCTCAATTATATCGTTGAGAATGTCATAGTCATGATTAAATTGTAGGCCTATAAATTAGTTCTAAATAAGTTATTTTTGGTTGTTTTGGTGATTACTGTGCTCACCCCTCAATCCCCCATTTAGTTTTTTTTAAATGCCAATATTGATACTTTTGGGTGATTCTTAATCCGGCCTTTTATTTTACTTATCGGAGGATGAGAATATCTGTTTGGGTGGTGCAAACAAGCCATGCAGCATTGCATATGATTGCTTTGAAGTTGGCTGTACATCAGAGAGTTCAGGGATTTCAGAGCAAACTATTTCAAAGGAATTTCCAGTGTGTATTTGGGTGGGGAGAGTAATGCAAACCCGTAGTCTGGGTATGCCTGTGCCAGTACCCGCATGCCCCCTTGGTGCTTTTGAATTGGAGCTGTTTTCAACTGTCAGACTTAAGACAGAAAATCGTCCATCAAATACAGTATCACAGTAACAGTAAACTTAACCATGGCCAACCTCCAATGTCAAATACCTTTTTGAAGAAATGGAGACCAGCCCCCAATTTTTCATATCTGGGCTGGGATCCAGATTGAGGTCAGTCAGTGAGCAGGCGTTGTAGTAAAAGGCAAGATTTATGGAGTTATGAAGCGAGGAGACAGTTGTCTGTGTGTTTGATCCTGCACTCAAGGAAGAATGCGGGGCTTATTGCCATCATTTAGAGTATTATTAGTAATTTGTTTTAGATAAGAATGGTTCAGGTGATGCTGAGACCACACATTTCTGGGAAGTGTGTGGCTCATTGGGTCTATCTTGGTTTAGTAACTTAATACATGATTCAAATGGAACATATGCCCTTTTATCTTCTATTTGTCTTCTATTTGCATAGTTTTATTGCTTATGGTTTATGCTACAGGATAAAACACTGTCTGTCGGCTAGAAAGAAAAGGCACACAGACATTGAATGACTCACTGGAACATTTCAAATCTAGCAGTACCGTCACAACCTATTGGAATATTGGTTGACTGCTGCCCCATGGTGGCTGAAAGTGGTACTACTCGGGTTGGGTTGGAGAAATATTATTGTTGAAACCTAATGCATGGTAGAGATATGGGGGATGACATTTATTGTCTCCACCAGGCCGAAGGCATGGGGAGAGAGTATGTTTTGCCCTCCGTTAATTATATAGCAAGATTCTTAATGTTATATTTATGATGCATTAGAAATCCACTGAATGATCAAATAAAAACGATTTCCTTCCATGTTTCTACCCAATTCAGATCACGGTGATCTTCAAGTCCTACCTCGGCTGCACGGAGCAGAAGGTTTATCAGGCCACCACTAAAGACCTCCCGTCGGCCTTCCAGGACGGGACGCGCAGCGGCGGGGAGAGTGGCAGCCTGGCGATTGTGGAGCGGAGTGGCACCGGGGGCCGGCAGGTGAAGATCCAAGCGCGCTACATCGGCACATCCATCATCGTGCGGCGCGTGGGCCGCTACCTCACCTTCGCCATCCGCATGCCGGAGGACACCCTGGACTTCTCCGAGGAAAACGCCGGGCTGCAGCTCTGCCTGCACGGCTGCCCGCGCAACGAGCTCATCAAGGAGCACACGCTGGGCCGCCAGAGCCAGCTGCACCCGCGTCTCCCGGGCCCCGGGCAGGGGACCAACACGGAGCTGGGGCCACTGCTGCCCCCGCACCAGACCTACACGGTGGAGCGGGCCACCGCCAAGTGTAGGGAGACTCTGCAGGTGGAGGACGTGTACTTCCAGTCCTGCGTGTTTGACTTATTGACAACGGGAGACCCCGAGTTCTCGATGGCGGCCTACGGAGCCTTGGAGGACCTGAAGGCGCTGCCTCCCAGTAAACTGAAGCAGAACCCAAGGACACCCTACGTTAACAGCCGAGGGGTGTCACACACTGCGGCCGCAGCGCTAGCCAGCAACGGCCCCCCTCTTGTCACACTCCTACTCCTCATTCTGCTGCTCTTGTAAAAAAATGTTTTAAAAATGCAGAAATAACTAAAGGGTTGGGTACCGAACGTGGTACTTTTAACTTAAGGGTACTGACCAAATGACATCGGTACTACTAAGTACCGATTCGCATTAGATCAATCGGTACCACATTTCAGGACCATGAGAGTGGGTAAAAAAAATGAAAAGAAAAAAACCTGTGAATGGCTTCTATGTGACATTGATTAATACCCTGCATCACTCTCCATAAATCGAAAGTTTGCCCGAAACCACATGTCTGTTAAATTTACTATTTAAAATTGAATTACAATGCAATGGCGTTATACAGTATGTACTGAATACATATTATCAATGTTGATTTGAAGTTTGCAGTTGCCCAATTTCCATTTAAAATCTTAATGTAAATGTTTTGAGCTCCTTACAGAGAATATTCCAAGTCACAATTCTAATTAACTGCGCACATGCGCCAAAGATGTGGTTTACATTTTGAGGATCCCTAGTTTTCAGAAGCTTATACTCACATACTGTCTGTATGAAAATTAAGGTACAAACGTGTGTTACTTACTTGTAATAGTTTGAATAAACACACAAACCCCTTCAGTGTCTCTGCTAATCTGAGTGAAAATAATTCTCATGCAGCCATTACAACAAATATGTTCTATAATGTTGAATTTGAGCTGTTTGTACTCAAAACAAAATAAGGTACAGTTTGGTACGGGACTGTACCAGTATCGATACAAATGTGAATGGTGCCCAACCCTAGAAATAACAAAGTGGAAGCAATACTGGCTTGACGAAAGAGTGCGCTAGACTCAGAGTTCAGACATTTTATAAATGTTTTTCTTTTTCCTTTCCTTTTTTTTCCTTTTGTGAATGTTGTGGTGTTTTCCTGTTGTTGTCATTAAACCATTTGAAGGATTTAGCACTCGAAAACATAATTATGCCAATGCCTCCCCTCTGTCATGTTCTCTGTGAGTTCACTCATTTTGCCACTTCATTTTGAGTAGCAGCCTGAATGCACGCAATCATGGTGTCAGTTGGGGGTTAACCACTTAAACCCAATGTATTTAGTCCCCCAGGGGCCCATACTAGGCCCCCTCCTGTTATCGCTCTACACTATGCCGAACATCGCCAAATCTACGATGCTCACAACGTGTTACGGTGTACGATTGTAGATCTGCTATTTTCACCGAAAGTGTGACCCCAGAATGGGGACGCTAAGGTTCATGTGGTTAAAGTAAACAACGCTCACTTCATTTCCATACACTTGGATTAAACGGATAAAGTTAATATTTTGTTCTTCAAAAAATGTGTGAAACTATTAACATGATTGTCTGTGCTGATTCCAAGGCAGCTAGCCCGAATGATATATCTTTGTAAATATTTCATTTGTACTGGTAAATACTTCACAGTGCATAATCTTAAAAAAAGGGGTCATGATTTCATTATGTATTGAGTTACATATGGTGAAAATGGTCTTTCCTTTTTAGTGCAGGAGTTTCTCTTGGGGATATTAGATCCTGTATAATCCAGTAACACCATTCAGCACTTTGTTTTCACAAACAATGCATGTAACACTCCACGTTATCTGACTGTTATATTTTCTCCAGTACTTCTAATGTCTTTCACAGGATCCAACAACTGTACGTAAATACTACCTATCAATAACACATGATGTTTTGGTGTGATAATGTCGTCAGTTCTGCATATCAAACTGTAATATTTCTGTTGGTTCAAGGAAACACTCCCTCTTCAAGCTGCTTTGGCTTCCAGTTTTAAAAGTAAAAAAAAAAACGAAATCTCTATATAATAATATATTGACAGAGTGTATATATGTTTTATATTGTGTACATTTGCCTTTGTATAGATGTTTTAACTGTAATATGTTTTACATTTTGTTGTGATTTAGTTTTCATTATTTCAAGTCCATATAAGAGGAGTAAACTAATATGTGTTGTACCCTATCTGTAATTTTCCATATTAAAAAGTGTTGGACACGTTCGGCTACGGTTTGACTTACTAATAGCTGAGTAGTTTTTGATTAGCCTAGATTTATACTTGGTTGCGTTCAGGGCCAGGCATAGTAAATAGCAGATTGCAACTAAGTATAAATCAGGCATACGTGAGTTGCATTCAGGGACTGAAGAGGGTTCAGTTTATAAAGCCATACTAGGCCTCATGGGGAATGTGATTTCAATCAATATAACCATCATTTCAAACTTTTGCCTTGATTAGGACTAATGAGTGACTATAAAAACATGGCGACACAACGTCTCGAAGCATGATGAATGTAGATCTATTTTTGTACACCATTGTACAACAAAGTATGAGGAATAAGTGGTTAATCAGACTAATTAATCTAATATATTCTTTGTGTCAATTCTTGCCAAAATATGATTAAATAAATGCGTATGGATTAATAAATTAACCTTAATGACAAAGATTTAAGTAATTAAGTAAAATAATAATAATACAACAACAAAAAATCTGCAATATATATGAAATGGCTGGGTGCATGACATGGTCCCAAAACATTGAGGGCGTAAATGACATTTTCAGAATTTAACAGGTGAGGTTTTCATTGATTGATCAATTATTTAATTAAAAAAAATAAAAATTAAATTTAAGCAAGCTACACTTATAGATTAGACTTCAATCTGTGGTCACACTGAATGATACTGACATAGACCATTATATATAGAGAGAGATTTTTGTTTTAGTTTTTTATTGATATATAATGACAGGAAAGAGGGAGAGAAAGACGGGGAGAGACATGCAGCATCATACTGACCATGACAGTGATCTGATAGACATTATACTGGTGGCATGATACTGACCATGATACTGTAAGCATAAGGAGTGCAGCCAACAGGAAAGATACTGAATGAAACAATTGCATGATACTGACCATAACACTGACATGATACTGACCCCGTTACTGGCATGATACCGACCATCATACTGACATGATACCGACCATCATACTGACATGATACCGACCATCATACTGACATGATACTGACCCTGTTACTGGCATGATACCGACCATCATACTGACATGATACCGACCATCATACTGACATGATACTGACCCTGTTACTGGCATGATACCGACCATCATACTGACATGATACTGACCCTGTTACTGGCATGATACCGACCATCATACTGACATGATACCGACCATCATACTGACATGATACTGACCCTGTTACTGGCATGATACCGACCATCATACTGACATGATACTGACCCTGTTACTGGCATGATACCGACCATCATACTGACATGATACTGGCATAATACTGACATGATACTGACCATTATTGACATGATACTGACATACTGACTATGACACTGACATGATACTGGCATGATACTGACCATGATACTGACGTGATACTGACCATGATACTGACATGATATTGACATGATACTGACCATTATAGTGATATGATACTGGCATGATTAACACCAGCTCAGTGGCCTTGTGGTTAGAGTGGCCGCCCTGAAACTTGGAGGTCGGGGTTCGATCCCCGGCTGGGTCATACCAAAGACTGTAAAAATGGGACCCAGTGCCTCCCCTCAGCATCAAAGGGTTGGATCGGGGGTCAAATCTACTAATCAATTGATTCTCGAGCGCGGCGCACGCTGCAGCTCACCACTCCTTGGCTACGGCTCACCGCTCCAAGAGATGGGTCAAATGCGTAGAACAAATTTCACTGCGGTAACGTGTGTGACAAATCGTATGACTTTGACTTTGATCGCGGGCATGGTACCTACCATGATACTGACCATGCCTTTATTTAAAAAATAAATAAATTATAATGAACATATTCTTTTACCATCTAATATAACTCATATTAGCTTAATATAGCTTTAAAATGATAAATAAAAGTCTGTTTCGTCAAAAATGTCACATACGCCCTATACAAAATTCAACTCAAGCAGAAATGACAGCACCAAAACCTGTCCATATAACGGCAGCTTGTTTTAATCATAAGATAAGCCATATCTTGACAGAGTCCTTGATCCATATGAGCCTCTTGCTTAGCAAGAGGATGATGTGGACAAGTTGGCAGTGGAGAGCCACAGTATGATCTCAGTTCCCTCGTGGAAACATTGGTTCTCAGTGCTGAGCTTGGCTGCTTGATGTGCTCTGTCTGCCAGAGAACTGTATGGCTCCAAATAGGATTTAGTCTGTGGTTAACATCAGGTTGGAATCAACAAATAGCATAGTGTTCTGCTGTTCGTGCTGCCGATAAACATTGTACATCGTTTTGGTGCAATTCACTTTCCAATCCAGTTTTTCAGGATGTGCATTTTCCTCAGAATTTGCAATGTAAATCTTTTGTTGGTCCTCTCATATCTAGACAGTAATATGTTGTCTCACTTGACTGTAAAGGTGCTATAATTATTGATAGTTTGAAGATAATATATTTAATTGAATGTGAATTCACCCCAGCCTAGAGATTCAAATAAATTGCTTTATTCTTTCACATCAATCCCCCATCTCTACCTCTCTTTTCCTTGCTCACTCAATCATTCAGACGCTCCTTTACACTAACCCTCACCGACCGAGTCACTCACTCGCTCGCACTAACTCATATACTACACATACCTTCCCTCATCCTCCATATTCATCTCTGCAAATAAAGATGCCACTCCAGATAGCCACACATTTTGGGAGAAGAGTGATGACAGTGATGAAACGTGTCACCATTTTGCCCGCACTTACCATTACATGCTCAGCACATGGCATATGGCCTAAATCAAGTCTTCATTGGGTTACTGTGCTTCATCACCCCTATTCCTAATATCAGAAGGGAGGGGGAGACGGAATATAGAGAGGGAGGGAGCGAGGTAATTGTGGTACAGTCGTAACAGCTGTCACTTGTAATCTTGTCTTGGGGAGTCGGCATAGGGCAGGCAGACCGCTAGTTAACACAATGACGGGTATATGGCCTCAATTGAATCTTTTAATGGTTGTTTCTCTACCTCCCGTCTCTCAGCTTTTATGACATTTGCCAAGCCACCCTATTCAGCTTGCCTTATCATTTTTCATCCCATAAATACTGTAGATGGTGAACACTTTCCATATATGTCTGCGGTAAGGTTGTAAACTGTGCTTGTGTGTGTGTGTGTGTGTGTACGCTTGTGTGTGCGTGCACATGTGTGCGTGTGTGCACATGTGTGCGTGCACATGTGTGCGTGCGTGCACAATATTTTCGTTTTAGTAATAATCAAAGCAAAAGAGCTCACGGCTTCGTGATCTTTTCAGATGTAATATCTGACAGCATAGATATGCTCAGTGTGAGATTGTAGATTGTCGATTTTTTTTGTCATACAGCAAAGCATAAATTGGGCTTTAGATGATAACAGCTAGCCTAAAGTTTTAGTGGGCTCTGAATCAGAATGTTTGATTATTATTAGGGGTCATGCCCAAAGGGCTAGACCCCTTTTGTTTTTGTGAAAATTTCACAATTTTAGCCGTTTTGGCAGTTCTGTGCTATCGTTTCTCACGAAATTCGGCAATATATTAGAGGGCCGTGAGAATCCCTCAGGAACTGAAGCTCACACTCATTCGTCAAAAGACCTTTGACCTGTAAATTGTTATGATTCGCTCAATCCACATTTCGGCCTTTAGTTTGCCACGTCACAGAAATTGCATTTACATGCATGCGAATGGAGTCTGACGATAATGATGATAAGAGCATCCCTCACTTCACAAGAGTGTGATTTTTCTTTTTGGGCTTGACCCCATCTTATAGCTGCTTGCAGCTATGTTTATTTATTATTACCCTTATTAAAAAAAATCTAAATCACACCCGTGTCAAGTGAGGGCGCTCTTATCATACATTATTATACATCATCATACATCACCATGCTCAACCAATCAATGTCATTCCGGCCAATGACTTTTGGCATCTTCACTTTTCTGCCCTCACTTTTATTGCGTCCGCAGTTTACTATGAAAACCTGCATCTCCCATCAGTTGGCTGCACCTCCATATATGGTCACGCCTCGTGTCATCACGCCTCCATATATGGTCACGCCTCATGACATCACTCCTCCATATATGGTCACAACTTCTGACATCACGCCTCATGACACGTCACGCCACCATATATGGCTGTCTCCATATATGAAGATCACGAGACTGACCATATCAAACCCTGGATAGCCATACATGGAGAAGACTGGATCATCACCTAGATCTGCATATATGGAGCTGACCTGACATTCCATATGTTGATCTGATCATCAAACCCTGTACACTCAAGACACGCTCCATATATGGCCAGACCTCATCAAACCCTGTACACTCAAGACACTGTCAAAAATGTAATTAAAAAAAGAAAAAGAAAGGGGTATAGTTCACCTGGTAAGAGCCATTTTCCTGCAGCCAGAGCTTGTTCAAATCCAACATAAGGGTCTTTGCTTCACAATTAGGCCTGCATACATGTCCCCTTCTTCTCTATCCCTCACTATCATAAATAATGTCAAAGTAATTATACAAAAAAAGTTAAAGATGGAAACAAGCCCCTGGGGATTTTTTGTGTTAATACTGATCAATCAATCAATCAATCAATCAACCAACCAATCAATCAATTATCCCACATGGTGGCAGAGTTATCCTTTCAGCATAATCTTTGACTGTGTAGCCTACTATACCTGTCCTGTGTTGTTATTAATAAGCATGTTAATTAAGTATAAAGTATTCATAGGCTACTATATAGCAGATCTACATGCTCATAAGCTTGTAGACTCTCTGAGCTTTGTAGATTGCCTATTTTTGGTGTAGTATACCCTAGTCTACACTGTAGACTAGAAGAGTAGACACTCCCTGAGCACTGAGCAGGCTTCAAGCTGGCTCTTTAAAATCCTCCGGTAGCTGCGCCGGCGCCCCCCCTCCAGTCCACTCACACCTGTCCTGCTGCAAACAATCAGACGGACACGATCCTTACTACTACTGCTACTTACTATGTTTTAATGTTTGGGACTAGTAAAAACGTAATGTAAGTCATGGAAGTTGAGTGCACTCTGGACTCTGGGTTAGGAAGTGCGAATTGCTCAGTCACAAGTGTGTGACAAGATAAGTTAATTAATCTTCAAAACAAACTGCTTTCTCGTTTTGTTTTTATTCTGCAAGTGAGTTGGCTGTAAACAGAAGGGCGCGCGCGCACACACACACACACACACACACACACACACACACACACACACACACACACACACACACACACACACACACACACACACACACACATGGTCTTCAGGGAATGAGTTGGCTGTTGGCAACTTTATGCCAGGTGAGTAACTAACTATGCTAAGCATTAGCCCCTCTCGGGACCCCCTGGGTCAGCTCATTCTATCGTGCCGACGTCTTAAAAATGTCAGAAGCGGGGCTAGCTAAGCATTAACGTGCGCCTGCGTGTGTGCGCGCGGGATTTTTTGTTTGGGGTATCTCTGGTCCATAGGTTAGCCCTAAAGATAATTCTGCCCTGCAGCAGAATTAGCATTAGGGCTCATTATTAACTGTTTACCAATGATGGTTTAATTTAAATTATACAACAGGTCGTTTCGAGGAAGCAGCTATGTGCAGTAGGCCTACTAAACATCTAGCCCCTCTCGGAACCCTCCATAAAGCTTTTCTGAAATTTTGATGTCACTTTATGTAGGGTCCCTGTGCGTATCTATATTTTCGTATGGGAATTTTGGAACGCGGACATAAATATGTTCGGTAACATCGTATCTGCGCCGTTTGACGGCCTGTTTTCCTTTGAGGGCTTCTGAATCTGTGAACTATAAGTACCTATACATACCGCTGCGAATATCTCCTGTGGCGCGGAAGCCGTTAAGTATTTTTGTTTGACTGATTTGGTCGCTTTGATTCTTCTTGTTTATTGACATCCGATTGTACCGCCTCCCGATGTGCGGTTGGCTTGTGCCGGCTACGTCCCTGCCTCTGATCTGCTCTGTCATAGCTACCGCCTATCTGGCTAGCCAGATAGGCGGTACAATGAGGAGTCAATAAACAAGGAAGGAAAAAAGAATCAAAGCGACCAAATCGGTCAAACAAAGTTAAAGTAAATTAAAAATACTTAACGGCTTCCGCGCCACAGGAGATATTCGCAGCGGTATTTATAGGTACTTATAGTTCACAGATTCAGAAGCCCTCAAAGGAAAAGAAGCCGTCAAAGAGCACAGAAGGAAGTTTCCGAAGTTGTTTACGTGTATTTATGTGTGCGTACCCGGTGGCAGGGTGGAGCTGGAACAGCTAGGACCCCATGCTATCTGGGTCGTCAGAATGTCAGAAACTTCAATAGCATTGGGTTCTTCTTGTAGGGCTACTAAACATCCAAGGCTGAGTGAGAAGAGCCAGGAGAATGAGGCTGGTTGGTGCCATTGATGCTGGGAGGAAAGGCCTGGCCAGCTAGCCAGCTGTGGAGGATGCATGACTGGAGACGCGGCTGGAGGGCTCATCAAGACGGCTCAAGGTATAGGAACCTTTTTGCTTCATTGCTGCTGCTTGTGTTGTCTGCTGTGTGCATACTAGTGTGATTAAAAATGTCAAGCTGGTGTAGTTTATTGTAATTTTGGGATCCAATAACTTGGTGGCAATGAAACATAATGTTCAGTCACTGTTTCTGGCTCTGGAGTTGAATGCTGATGTGAATCTACAGTTTGTATGTTGTGTTCAATCTGCCGTTGAAGGTGTGAGTTGTAACAGGGAACAGTATGTGTGGCTCTTAAGTAAGCTTTGCCCAGCCATGAGTCCCATAGGGCAGGAGCCTATTTCCTGTTTCTGTAGCGTGAGGCAGCTTGATGTACAAGTACACCCCCTGGACATGACGCTAGTATGTCGCAGGGACTTACCCTTGATGCTGAGTGCCAAGCAGGGAGGCACTGGGTCCTATTTTCCTGAGTCTTTGGTATGACCCTCTTGTGGCTCTTGATCACTCAATAATGTGAGTCTGAGTGAATTTTATTTTTCCCTTTGGTTTGAGCTAGATGTTTTGGGCTTTATAACAGCCATCAATTCCAAATGTACATAAACTACATATTCAACTGAAGACTGATAAACAGTAGGTTATGTGTGTCGCTTTGTGTTGTGATTGCTGAGGTTTTGCTGGTAGTTGTGACAGTGTGGCTGTATTTGTTCATGACTGGCATGGTGGCAAAAATGTCTACAGACTACATGTATGTAGGCCTTTTGTCTGTCTGTCTGTCTGTCTGTCTGTCTGTCTGTCTGTCTGTCTGTCTGTCTGTCTGTCTGTCTGTCTGTCTGTCTGTCTGTCTGTCTGTCTGTCTGTCTGAGTGTCTGTGTCTGTGTCTGTGTCTGTGTCTGTGTCTGTGTCTCTGTCTCTGTCTCTGTCTCTGTCTCTCTCTCTCTCTCTCAACAGTGACTATCAACTGCCTTGCCGTATAATTGACTTGTCATTGATCTTTGCCATTTACACAGTTGTGTAACCGGCCTCTCATTTATTTCAACAGACAGATGTGTTGATGTATGGAGTCTCCTCAGTGTGAGGCAGACCCCAGCACTGCACATAACATGTTCTTCTGTTTACAAACTTAGATCATGTCAACTTGACATTCCAACTGACCTAGTAAGGCATAACCTCGCGTCACCAGGCAAGACCAGACAAGCCTATGGACTTTATTGTGTGTTTAGAGCACTATAGAGCCAAACAAGTCTATGGACTTTAATGTTTGTTTAGAGCACTTGTGACGTAAATCATTTGCCAGCCAAGTCTATGGACTTTAATGAATTGCGGAAATTGTAATTTGTAATGATATTTAGGACACTAAGCCGTCATGTGGCCAATATAAATACAGTGGGCCCCCTTCACTTCACACTAGTGTGATTTTTACTTGGGGGTGTCCCGTTTTGTCCAGGGAAAAATACTTAACTCATTTATTGATGCCTGCTTTCCAAAGGCCCCGGGCGCCGACATCGCCTATGCGCTCATAACTCTCCTGTAGCGGTCCTTTAATGAAATAGAAATTTCGCTGGCTTAAAGTGTAAAAATGGCCAATATGTGTTGTTTTTGTCCTTATTACTGTGTGAGAGTGCATTCATCCAATACACTAAGCAACCTAAGAAAATATTTGTATATATACCCAGTTACCACCATAATAAATGTAGTTATTTAGTTCAAATACAGGAGCGTATACCTGCCCTTTTTGTTCCATTCCTAAGCTAATAATGACAAAACTCAGTCTGATCAATAATCAGCACAACTATGTGATGAATCCGTTCTCAAATCTTCTATTAACGGCTAGGTGTGCTGTCATGCCCATTTCAGCACAGCTGGATAGCCTATTTCAACCAATTGCTTATTTTGCTTGGTCAGAAGAACTACCTGTAGTAATATAAATATTTCATTCCACTGTCTTTTTTCCCCCTCCTTTTTTGGGCGACTCCTCTGTCTACCACCAGAGGGGGGCTCAAGTACCACTAGTGGTACAAGTACCGTTGGTTGGGAACCTCTGCACTAAGCAGGGGTGAATACCAACCACAACGCCACACGCTACGCGCACTACCCACACGTTTAGCTGTGTTACTCATTCCACGAATGCCCGATCCATACAGGCTATACCTCATTGTAAAGGCGACTAATCAATGATTAAAATGATATAAAATACAATACCCAATTAGTATTATTAAAGTGGAGAAATAATGGACCAAAGTTAAGTTTCTGAATTTTGTGTGCCTGAACTGTGATACAGGGTCACTATATGACAGACACATGGAATGTCCAGTCATATAGAGGCCTTTGTGTGGTAATAGAGGACGTAGCATTGGGTTAGGCAGGCAAGCACTTAAGTTTGTATAGATTGTCCATCCACCCTCGTCAAGCTATCATGCCTTCACTTTATCCTGTAAACAAGGACAATTACCAAGCTAATGAGTTGAGAAAAATCTCCTTGAGTGATTGATACTCTCAATGGTGAAATTAATTTGATATTAATAGAGCACTTGGCAAGATAAATAGATAGTGGTGTGTGAGTCCTCCCCGTGATTGATAATAGCTAGATTGATGGCTGTCTTAATGCAAGGTGTGCCTCCTGCTTAAATGAGGTGGCCTTGATAAGGATAGACGTTTTGTATTACAGCAAGGTCAAGCGTTCCGGATATCTGCTCTAAGTGTTTCGCTAAAAATGTCTTTGATATAGTTACTTAATGTATTAATCCATTAAAACCGGGAAAGTATCTCTGTTACTTAAAACCATGAACATTTGTGCAAATCTTGAATATATATATAATTCATTCTTTTTGTTTAATTTTTAAAGTGAGCATCTTCAAATCTTTGCTTGTGGGGGCCCCTGGAACAAAATATGCTGAGATTGGGGGTCGGCAGCCAAATACATGTATATAATGTTGGGGGTCTTGACGTGAAAAGACCACTGATTATAGGAACATATATTTTTAAGAAATCTTTTGGGACTCAGAAGACTTTGTAGAATAATCGGCCTCAGGTCTTAATATGTTAATCCATGGGTCGGAGATGGGAAGCGACAGACAGAATACTGTGCCTGTTTCATTACAGAGCAGTCTTATTCGCCAGAGGAAATAACGTCATGAGTAGCCTACATTACGAGTATGAAAAAGTGTGTGTGTGTGTGTGTGTGTATGTGTGTGTGTGTGTGTGTGGTTCACTCTGAAACCACATCATGTCACAAAATTGAGTGACATCAACATCACTGAGTGGCATATGGGACAGCCTGACATCCACAACTTGGACACAGCAAGAATAGAATAGGACAAATCAGTTAACCCATTCTGACCTGAGATCAGATTCTAAAAATGTCTTCTACATGCAGTTTTCATTCTGACCTGAGATCGGATTCTAAAATTGTCTTCTATGTCAGTCGCTCTTCCTTTTTTTCAAAAATAGCAGACCTACAAGCTCATAGCGCGCCACCGAGTGGCACGCTACGAGCTTGTAGATCTGCTATTTTTCAATAGCTTAAACACCAGTGCTTTGAAACATCACTCATATCACACTATGGGCATTGCCTTCATAGCAGTTCTGGGGAGAATCTGTGAGATAGTGCAGCCATCATCAGATTTAATAGTTTGTGATGTTCCCTCTTTGGAACTGGCGAGCAACCTCCACCTCAGATTCCAGCATCAGCTCAGGATAAGGATAAATGGGCTTCACCTGCGTGACACCAAGGAAGTTTTCACTGGCCGGATCCGGTGCGGTCAGCACCTCAATAATTTCACTGTTCCTCTCGTATCAATGGTGCTGAAAGACAATCTCCCTCTTTCAGCCTCACCATCTATCCGTTATACTGGCTGGCTATTTCTTCAAATAGGTGGCCTTGGAGCTGGGATCAGAAGAGATAGATATACTGTATGGCTCCAAGGCTTATACTATAGCAGCAGCTACATAGAGCTCAACTGAGGTGTGTTCATACACTCTGTATGTGCGACTTTGTGCGTGTGAGTGGATGTGTTCGTGTTTGTGTGTACGGCACTGTAAGTACATATTTTATTACACAAGGCTCAGCCAGTTCCGTCCTCTTTCTCCATGTTTTCTAATAAACCGTTTCACTCAAAAACCTTTGTCGGCTATTAATTTGTTTGACAGCAAGCGTTTTTATTTATGTATTTATGCGGTATGTTTATAACTTGTGTCCGGAGACATTTGGCATGACGTATAAGCTGAGCGTGTCTGCACTATGCAAGCTACTTTTGCTATATACCTTGTAGCGGAGCAGGACAGTCTTTTCCCACAGCGCCGGCCAGAAAGCCGTGGGGCATTGGCCAGATTCAGGACACTCATGGACGAATTGCAACAGTTCCTGTGCAAATTGTGCCTTGGGCTTCAACATATTCATTCATGCTTGTTGTTGTAGAGCAGGTTAAATGGCAGCTTAGCTTGGTACCTGTTCCAAGTACATTGCCAAATTGGTTTTCAACCGGATAACATTTATTTCTTAAATGTGTCCCTGGGCATACACACCGAAGTCTCTCTTTTCCGAGCAACATGCAGCCTGCTCATCATTTTTTATTTCATCCTCCAGAAAGATGACTAATGCCCATGCATAGTTGTGTTGCCTAGTTCAGTCTGCACACACAATAGCTTATTTATGTTCATGTAATACTTAATTTCTGAGGCCTCATATACATGTATCAAATGGATGTTCTGTGCTCTGTCTGTGATTAATGGCTGCCACAATGCAATTCCAATGGGAGTCACATGGTTTAAGTTTGATGAGGCAGCAATCGGCAATCAAACACAAATGTTTGGTCAAACCATGTGACTCCCATTGGAATTGCATTGTGGCAGCCATTATTCACAGTAAGTATAACATAACATTTGTTTGATACGTGTGTATGAGGCCTGAGTGAGAAGCATTGCATTTGAACTGGATTACTATGTGGTCAAATTAGTTTTCCACAGAGGTGGTCTAGCACAACACCCCAAGCAACAATAGGTGTATAACTTATATTGATAAATGGGTTTGTTTTATGCAATATCGTCTTTAAATAAAATTTTACACCAGGAGGATTCTTTTGTAATTAACTTAACATTTAACCCAAAGCCTCGTATGCATGCTCTTTCGTATGCATGCTCTTTCTAAACGTGCCCCTTTTAATCACCCTTTTAATAACTCCACAATAGTTCCTGCCATGACTCATAAGAATCCCCTGCCCACCCACCCACGCACACAAACACATTTAGTCTAATGATGCACTCACAGCCTGATTGTTGTGTCAAGTTAAGCACATTTAGCACACACATACATTGCATAGGGTTTAACAGGTCACTTCTGAAAAACAAAGAGCAGGAGGTTATTTAGATATTATGCATCTCCCTATGTGTGTGTACTGTGTGTGTGTGTGTGAGATTGTTCGATGAATCCAGTCACAACAATTACATAGCTATCTCCTATACCTCAGGCTCTCTCATACCTGACCAACTCAATCTCTCTGTGTCTCCTCAATAATCAGAGTGACAGCGAGCAACCAGACATCGTTCACCCTCCGCCTCACTCCAGAATGGGTACTGACCTACATATCAAAATCATAAGCTCCTGGTTTTGTGTGATAGAGAGAGAGAGAGGGAGGGGCGAAAACACATTCCGTGATTGACAGTTCTTACTTTAAGTAAACACATTGCATCCCCCGAGGTTTCAGTTTTCCATGTGTACCGTCTGTTGTAGGCATTAACCACTTCAGCCATTTGAAAATAGCAGATCTTCAAAGCCGTTTTTAAATACATTTTATACATTTGGAACTTGTGAAATGGGACATTCTGCATAATGACTACTTTCTACATTTTGATACTGATACTCTTGTACTTTTACTTGAGTAAAAGTTTGAATTCCGGACATTTACTTGTAACATACTCCTATAAGGAAAATGCCTGACACTGTCCATAGGATTTCCATTTATAGGGAAATGGAGTGGTGGCCATTTTGTGGTGCCACAGATCGAAAGCCCATTCATTTTCAGAAAATATTGAGAAGATATTTGAAAACTGCTAAAAGGGTATATTAAATATATAGTATATAATTAAATATATTCTTTTACACAGAATCAAATGTTTTATGGTCATGACTCACCAGGAGCCTTACAATAAATAACATAAATGGGAAGAAATGTAATGGGCTTTCTATCTGTGGCACCGCAAAATAGCCGCCACTGCTGCCAGCAGTGTTTCTGTCGCTACTGTAACAGTAGAGAGAGTGGCTGAGAACACCTGGCTGTCTCGCTGTGCATTTTTATTAACGATGCCGTGTCACCAAACTTTTAACAAATGGCCCCCGCGACCCCGCCCCTCCCCAACGCCCTGAAAAAACCCTGCTCGGAAATTAAGCATCTGCATCATAAATCTTGGAAAGTTACAATAATTTGCAATTCACTCCCTCATCAAAGGCAATATTACCCTAATTTATTATCTCCCCGCACAAGGGGCGCGCAAAGGCCGTGGAGATAAGAGTTTATCAAGAGGGGGATTGATTTTCATTAACTGATTGTAATAAAGATGAACTGCCTGCCGCGCACGCTGACCAAGAGCCACACTTTATTGTAATTGGGCCAATTTATTTCATGAGCCACTGGTTCTACTTTTTTTGTCCCTCCCCTCCCTTTCTCTTTTTTTTAATATCTGTCTGAAAATTGGAATGTAGAGTGGGAGCTGTACTATACTTACTGTCTGTCACACTGGATTTGGATATTTCATTTTTTTTGCTGTTACTACTACACGTTTTAATGTCAAGGACCCCCAAATTGATATTTGCCCACCGAAAATGATTTGTGCCAGAGACCCCTAGAAGAGAATATTTATGTAAAAGAAATCCCCCAACCCCCAAAGGGGGATCCGACTATGAGACCCACTGCTGTAATGGACTACGCTTTTCTACTTGGTACTATCAAAGCGGTGGAGGAACATCATTGATGTTATCTAATAACCCACGACTCCTACATCTGATGGTTGGCTTTAAGCGCATCGAGCGCTTCCTGCTTGACAAAATGTGCTTTTCTTTTCAGATATAGGCTACTATTCACTGATATGTAACCTCTCCAGTGAAAAATACATAATGATAATGTGCTACATTCAGTGCCAGTGGTCCCATTACTGTGTCGTCTTGTATTTATACTTCTCTCCAACAACAGATGTCCCGATGCATATCTCCGCCGTAGTCCATTTCCCTGAAAGGCGCCACCATCAGGTGACCTGCTAAGTGGTAAAGCAATGAGCCCTCAGTCTCCAAAATGACAGATAATCTAAATCATCTAACATGCTGCTCCATTGAGTTCCCATACGAGTATGAAATGGCTACATTTTCCACTCCTAAAGCTTGGAGCATTTTATGATGCAGTACGAATGGTAAAGCAGACTTCTGTCTATTACCAGCTGTATGGGGAAAGACATCCTAGTATATGTGGAGCGGTAACTTTGGCCTCCCCAAATGTGAATAATTTACAATTTACAATTTACAATTTAGGCATTTAGCAGACGCTCTTAATCCAGAGCGACTTACATTTAGGCAAGAACAAAAGCATGGGAATACATCACATAAAAGCATTTATCATGAAACATGCGTAAGCTAAGAAGGTAACAGTGGAATATCTATATGATGAAACTATACATACACTATACATAATAAACTATACATATTCACTACTATGCTATACATATGTACTATGGCGTGCTATGACTATATACAATACAATTATAGTGCTGTCTACATAACATGCTATAAGTCTGTGTCAAATGCTATCTAAGCCAACAGAAATGCTATCTAAGGGGTTAGGATAAGTGCTATGGGCCATGATGGAGTCTGAAAAGGTGGGTTTTCAGGCTACGGCGGAAGATTGGGAGTGATGCTGCAGTTCTGACTGCAATGGGAAGTGCATTCCACAGTTTTGGAGCCAGAAGGGAGAAGAGTTTGGGACGTGTGGAGCGTTGTCCCGGCGTTTTTAGTGAGGGTACTTCCAGTTTCCCTGCGTTGGCTGATCTGAGTGCGCGGGAGGGTTTGTAGGGTTCAATCATACTTGTAAGATATGGGGGAGCCATACCTTTGGTTGCTTTGAATGCCAGCATCAGAGTTTTGTATTCTGTGCGGGCAGCGACCGGGAGCCAGTGGAGGGAGCGGAGCAGGGGGGAGACATGTGAGAATTTTGGCTGGTTGAAGACCAAGCGAGCTGCTGCATTTTGGATCAGCTGGAGAGGCTTAAGTGCACATGCTGGTAGGCCAGTAAGGAGGGAGTTACAATAGTCGAGTTTTGACAAGACTGTTGTCTGGATTAGGAGCTGGGCTGATTCCTGGGTGAGGAACGGTCTAATTCGTCGTATGTTATAGAGTGTGAACCTACATGATCGAGTGACAGCTGTGATGTGAGCTTTGAACGAGAGCTGACTGTCCAGGACAACACCAAGATTCCTGGCTGTTGGGACAGACGTTACCAGGGCGTTGTCTACGGAAATAGTTAGCTCCTGCATAGGGCAGGACTTAGCTGGGAAGAAGAGAAGCTCAGTCTTGTCTGGGTTCAGCTTGAGGTGGTTGGAGGACATCCACTGTGATATGTCAGCCAGGCATGCAGTGATGCGCTCTTCCACCTGAGTGGCAGAGGGGGGGAAGGATAGGAACAGTTGTGTGTCATCGGCGTAGCAGTGATAGGATATATTGTGAGCAGAGATGATAGTGCCAAGGGATTTAGTGTACAGTGAGAAAAGGAGGGGACCAAGTACAGATCCCTGTGGGACCCCAGTTTGGAGGGTTCGGGGGGATGATAGCAGACCTTTCCAGGAAACCTGGTAGGTCCGATCGGTGAGGTAGGAGGAGAACCACTTTAGTGCCGTTCCACCGATGCCTAGCTCCGCTAGGGTTTCTAGGAGCAGCTGGTGGTTCACTGTGTCAAATGCTGCTGATAGGTCTAGGAGAATCAGTACTGCAGAGTGGGAAGCAGCTTGGGCAGCATGTAGCGCTTCTGTGACTGCCAGCAGGGCAGTTTCTGTGGAGTGGGCCTTCTTGAATCCGGACTGGTTGGGATCCAGCAGGTTGTTCTGTGAGAGATGGAGAGAGAGCTGGTTGGAGACGACACGTTCAATGGTTTTAATAAAGAATGAATGTTCTGCAAAAGCTGAACGTATATGATAGGCAGGCAGTGACCTGGTTATCATCTACAAGGCCATATATGGTAAATATGTATGATGGGTACAGTTTTTGAGTGGTGCAACCACTCCAAGGAACAGCAATGTCCGTGTTTACCTACAGTATGTGTGGTTCACCTATGTATGCGACGTTAATGAGCACCAGTATGAGTACCAGTAGGGGCGCTGTTGTGCCATGCAGAAACAGAGAGAGAGAGAGAGAGAGACAGTGCTGCACTGTTGCCTGCTAATGAGAGAGAGAGAGAGAGAGAGAGAGAGGAGGTGCACCACTCGGTTCACACGGGTGTGATTTTACTATAGGCTCTACTTGACTATGAAGGGAATAGCACCTTCCACAATCCACAAAGTATTGATTGTTTTTGTTAACATTTACATTATAACCACAACCACCCCGGCCCAAACAGGGTACATACTGTAGGTGGGTACATCATAAAAAAACAAACTTGTGAACAAAGCTTGTAGATCTGCAATTTTTTGAGGGCCTCCTATGCCCAGCTTTGTGTGTCTGTGTGTACCCCATATCGATGATTTGATTGGCTGAGGGCTTACAAAGTGAGAACAGAAAAGTGATTGGCCAGAATGTGATGATGATGATAAGAGCACCCCTCACTTCACACGAGTGTGATTTTTATTTTTTTATGTTGGAAGTATGACTTGTGTTCTGGGTTGCCTGAACTCAGTGTTAGTACCACCTCCAGAGCAGGGCCTAAATTTGGTCAAGTATCTGAAACTGAGCCATAGCGTATGGAAACGAATACTGTGAAATACATGGCACGGCATGGCTCACAAAGAGCCATATTGTTGCTGTTGGGCAGAAACCTCTTATCTCTGTTTGTGGGTTTTTCCCCCACAAATGAATGCCCTACTCATACTACAGCATCACACAAAAGCATAAAAAATATATCTGTAAGCTCAAAACGTGGCGCGATGCAGCATGCTTTGAGCTTGTAGATCTGCTATTTTTGATACTTTTTCATTTTAATGCTGAAAAGTAACAGTTTTAAACATAATGAGGTTTCCACCTGACAGAGACATTATGATAATCACTAAGTATGCGATAGCCTTTTCACAATTATAATTGTTTGATGGTACATAACACTGAGGCAATGAGGGCTGTAAAAAGGTTGGACTCTCCTAGCTGAATGCAGTCACGGTCCTTGTACCTTTGGCCTGCTACAGAATACAGCTATATCATTGCTGTCGGGCCTCATAGGCTACATTTAGTAAATGAATACCCTACTTGATCATTCTATAACGTCAACAAACAAAACTTAAAGTATCATAAGTAGCAGATCCACAAGCTCGAAAGGTGTGAAACGACGCATTTTGAGCTTGTAGATCTGCTATTTTTGATTTGAATCCTGAATCTCGGTAGTATATAACAGTTTTGGACATATGAGGTTTCTACCTGACATAGATGGTGTACATGCAAAAGAGATGCATTTCTTGTGCAATAACTCCCCCTCTCTTTGAGTGGTGGTTATGCAGTTCAATTCAAGTCTTAAGAAAACAAAACTTCCAGTTTGAATTTTTATTGTAAAATTGAAAAAAAGGAGAGAAAGAGAGAAAAGCCCCGATAAGCATTTCTTTTTGATACATATCTTTATCTTAACCATAAAATAAATAAATAAAAATTAAATCAATAAATATACTGAGGATGAAATAAGCAAATAAATAAATAAATAAGATAGAAAATAAAAATTTCAGTTGACAAATAAATTGACCTCAAGTTACTTACTTGACCAAATAAATAATTATAAAATCATGGAATCATCAGTCATTATTAATATGAAATAATCTAAGCAGCAAGTATTTAAGAAATTTCAACAGGGGGAAAAAACGTTTGGTTTCTCAGGCTATTACAGAACACATATTGTTTTTTTCCTTCTTTTTCCTTTTGTTTTTCTTTTTTTATAAAAAAGGTACTGCTTTCCATTTCACTTAAACCATGCTGTACTGGCACCGTCAGAGAGACAGGTGGCGCTCTCCTCTTTAGAAAAAAACAACAACCTGTAAACAGCATTTTCTCTTCCAGGTTAAGAGAGTAGTACTGAGATGCCTCCTTTACGCCCCATCGTATGTCAGTAAAGTCTACTTAACAGACTCAATAGTTTTGTTTATATATTTTTGTATGCTTGTGCTGAGAAACCAGAAATTTAACATCTTTATAAAGCGAAACCCACCCCTCCCCACCACCCCGCCCCATTCAAACCCTAAACCCATATGTACCCAAAGAAAGGTCCTGTGCTGATTTTCCATAATATACAGTTTTCATATTTATAATAAGCTACTATCCTTAGCATTCAAACCATAGTTAAAGAATCATATTGTTAATACGAGTAGTACCATAATCATAGTCTTCAACCCCTCCCCCCATCCCCCTATTGAGCATGCTCAGAGATTGAAAGGGCAACATGGTATGGTGACAAGTATGATACACGGCAATATGGAGGCAATAATGGAAATTATGTAAAACATCAACTTAGCTTGAGCTCAAACAGTCTATTAATAGTGCAATGATACTCATAGTCATTACTGCTGTTTCCTCTCACTGACAGGTTATAAAGGGAGAAGCCTTTCCAGATGAAAATAGCATGTAAACTATGGCCAAATGGTGGAATGTACGTTTTCTTTTCCCTGACTGAATTGCAGATAATTGCATTTTGCGGAATGAATAAAAGCAAATTGTACCTTGGTACCGTACAACTGTAAGCTGGATAGGCAGCACAAACCTTCACTGTTTTAGCTGTTCATTTGCGCCCCTTCTTTTCCTTGGCAGAATTTAATTATCTCAACATGTTTCAAGCTCATTAAATTTCAACCAGAGTTGCCATCTTTAATTTGCATTACCCAAGCTGTTGTGAAGGCCAACTTTAATTTGATTTTAATAATTTAGAAAGCCTCCAGTTGAAATCCCATAAGAAAAGATTTTTGAGCAGGTTTATAAGGCCCCGAAAGCCCTAAGGATAGACTATCATATATCATGGCTTCATAAAGGTGCAAGTCCTGATCATAGTAGCGGGAACCTACAGTAAGTCACCAGGAAAAATAATTCTCCCTTTTGCCACATATACGTATGTGGAAATCTACCTGTCACAAAATAATGTTACGGTATATCATTATGTTCTGAATCTATCCCGCAACATGATAAAGTACTATAATACATCAGTTGAATAATGAATATTTGCTGAATATTTATACATGGAATTGATATTAAATCTTCGAATAGATTCAAGTCATTTTCTAAAACAAATGTAAGACATATCTATGAGTAAATTAAATAGGCAGTTTTTCCTCACAGACACACTCCCATGATTTGGCAATTCTATATAGAGAAAAGGCATTTTCTTTTAATTGTCTCTTTTACCAGCACTTTTTTTTAATGCAACTTTCTTATTTCTGCCGGTCAACTTCATGCTCAAAAAAGTAACTCAAATGTTGTACGAATTATAATGAATATTGTTTACTAGATTCTATAGATTGCGTATTTGCTAGTAATGAGAGAGACAGAGCCATAGTACCAGATGTCCTAGAACAGATACAACATTGCAGGGCAAAGGGAACTGAGAGAGGGACCATGTTGGCAGTCAATTGATGTAGCAGCACAGATCCTGCTAATCCCTGTTCTACATGCGATAGTTCTATGGATGGAGCCATAGAGATAGTCTTACACAGTAATTCCATGAGCGAAGCACTGGTCACTGGTCAGAGCTTAGAACATTGATCACAGACCTCTGAATCCTTAGGAAAGGAGCATGAGCCCTTCACAGAGAAACTCACAGTGTGGATGACAGAAAGGTTTAAACAAAATGCATTTGAATGAAATATATAACTGAAAAGAGACCGAAATGGTTTAAAATAAAAGGCATTGATCATGAAAGAAATAGTAATGACAATGAATCGTCAGCAGATTTCATCTTGGACATTTGTGTGTTAGACACATACAATAAGGTAACCCTTTATTGAGAGAGAGTGAAATTCAAGACACAACCCTATATGTCAGTGTCAAATGCGTGGAACCAAATGGACCATTACGTGTCCATTTGGTTACATTTGTACACAGGACTTTACCGTGTAGCTAATTTGACAAGACACTATGATATGGTGTGTTGTGTGTTCCACAGAACCCATGTGTCACTGAAGCTAATGGAAAGCTGCCTTCCCCTCGCACATCACGGATGCTTGTTGTTGTTTGCGCGTTCCGGCTTGTAACTCCCCTTTTCCCTTTCGTAGCAGCAGCAGCTGTAGTAACTACACTTACTGTCAGCCTCTTGCCGTCTAATTGATGGATCATTTTGCTCTTAATTTGACCTCCTAAGGCTAGAGCCAAGCTGTTCATTGTGGTATACAAGCTCTTACTGTGCTATTATCCCCCTCAGTAAGAGAAAGAGAAGGGGTAAAAGAATCTGCTCTTCATGAAATAATCTACAGAATGTGCGATTGTAGTCGATGCAGAATGGATGCAAATCTAGGGCACACACAATTTTTGTAGTCTCAGTTTGACCTCGTCATCGCTATGCTACGTAGCCTCCGTGGGCCTTTTGCATCTTAGTGATAATAAATTATATATGTGTCGCGTCAATGTATTTAGAGTTATGGCACGCAGTGACAAACAGTCTCACAGTATGTGCCGTCACTCAGATTTTTGGAGTTCCTCCCTGAGGCAATGGATGGGAGAGAGCGGAGGAAGACACAGCTCTGCATCTCCATCTCCCTCCAATCCATCCATTGAGTGAAAAATGAACTATGTCAATTCGTTTGAAATGCCAAAGTGTAATTGATTGTGCATCTTCTTGCCCTACGGTGCTGCTCCCCACCTGATCAATATTAGCATTATCCTAATTATGGAGCGAGTTAGCTCGCCGTGGCCCTCCGTAAACTGATGGTCCCTATTAAGAGTAAGATGTGCTGTTGGCACCGTGGGAGGAGGATGCGAAGGGGAGCTCTCTCCCCTGCGGAGAGCAGCTGGAGAGGCTTGGCAGTGGGAGAGGAGAGGCCATTGCCCTGGCAGGCATGACTGTGATGCTTGGATGTAAATTTTATAACCATTGTCAGGGTAATTTGTATATTTTATTAACCAGTTAAAGATGCCGCACGTCTTTACTGCACCCGTACCCAGCTCTGCCGGGTGGCACTTTTACCACAGTGCTTTATGGTCAGATTATCTGTATTATCTGTGCTTTAATGAGAGAGCGCCTTCTCTTCCCTCATTGTGGAATGCCTTTTTTCTTTCAGCGGAAAAGATGGCAATGACAATTGATCGTTACTGAAATGCGATTCTCTGACAGGAGCGCGGCAAAGAAACGAAGACTGTATTGCACTATAATGGCTGTGTGTGTGTGTGTGTGTGTGTGTGTGTGTGTGATGTCTGGTTGGACACCTTGTTACCGTGTCACTTTTGGCACTAATGCATGAGGCCTTAATGGCAAGTACTATGTCACTAAGTGCTGTGTTGTTACTCTTGCAACACCACACAGTAAAGTTGACGGATCACAAGTCCAAGATGAAATGCTGTGATAAATAATTTTATGGTTGAAGAGGTGATGAGTAAAAAAGCAGATCTGAACATGCCCAGAACAATCTCTAACCCACGGATTCTACGCCACTAAAATAGTATAGCTTTTAATTTCTTTCTTTCTTTTTTCTCTTTTTCTTTTTTCTTTTTTTTTCTTTTTTCACAATTTTCTATTTTATTTTAATATTCTCAAACCCAGTAGCTATAAATGTAAAAGGAAAAGAAACCAAAACCCTTTTCCTCTTTTTTTCAACCTGAAGCTAGTATTTCTTCTTAAGTTAACTTGTAATATTATTAGTAGTAGTTTGTAGTATTAGTATCATTAATACTATATATTACTGTTCAGAACAATAAAAACGTTTGGTCCTTTGGTCCCTTAGGGGTGAAAGATTTGCAGTTCTACTGTTGCTAATGGAAACCTCAGTGACCTCCGAGAGTCATAGTTCTGCGCTTGCTGAGAGAGACGGTGAAAGAATAAGAGAAAGAGGGAACGATAAAGAAAGTCTATCAGTGGACATACAGAATAGCTTCTTTTTTCCACTGTTTTTCTTGATCTTCAAGTTTTAACCCTCATTTGTCCAGTATAGTAAAAGCCACAAGCGCCTCTTTCTTTATATATGTGTGTATATAATATGTATATAGAAATCTATCTGTTGTTGCTGCTTTTTTGTTTGTTAGTTTGTTGCTTAATTAACAATTCAAGTCTCAACAAGAAAAGTTTTGTTGTTCTGCGATTCGTCGCATCTTTTTCAGTTTTTTTCTTCTTTTTTTTTTAAACTTCTCTTGTTCCACCATCTGTTACTGTTGGTGATTTCCTCCTCGGTTCGTCCTTCTTGTTTGTCTCTTCCTTCTACGCCATTGCGTATATCTTCATCATAAGTAAATGCTGATATGTCTTCAAAAATTCCTTATTTGTTGTTTTTTTTTAAAACATATTTTTATGTGTTTTCAAAGGAAAAAAGTTGAACTCCTCCAGGATATCTTCACTTGTCCTCCAAACCTATAAGGACAAAGAGGAAGAAAGAGTAAAAAAGCCATCTCAGATCTGGCTGCTCATTCCCCATCTTTCAAAAGATCCATTTCTTTCAACTTTGGATAGTTCAATATGGCCCTATTATATCAGAGTAATGGTCTGGAGAGAGCTAACCCACATTTGCAAACCAATCAATCTTTGTCAATCATGATGATGACAGATTTTCCCATAATTAGTAAGTCCGCTGCTGAATATAAAATCAAACCTCGACCCCCATAGCTTCTACATGTCTGCAAATAACTGCAGCACAAGGCCCACTGACTTTGAAGAGAATATAGTGTTTTGCTAGGGAATGGGCATTTTGGCTGTAGTAAACATGTTACTTGAGTAAAAGTGCAAAAGTATTGGCTGCATCAAAATATAGTTACGGTACCAAAAGTAAAGGTAGCCGTTATGCATGGATGTTTGTTTTAAAATGTGTCCAAATCTAAAAATACATCTACAAGCTCACACCGGCACGTTGTGAGCTTGTAGATCTGCAATGTTTTGACTAGACTAAGTATAAAACATGGCTTAATTGGTTAATGTAGGTTTTATAATAATCTAGAGCTGCAAAGTAAAACGTTTTAAAAACAGTAGTTACTTACTTTGTGGTAAGTGGAGTAAAAAGTACAATATTTGCATCTGAAGAATTGCAGATGTTCTTGGCTTACCTGTGCTGTTGCAGTGAATACTGAAGGTAGGCTGTGTCAGTAAGGGCGGCTGGCATCCTTCGGTCTCTTTAACTGGACTTTCAATCTCTTCATTCCAATCTGAAAGCCATTCATGGCTTGAATAGCTGCCTGTGCGCTAGCAGGGTTGTCGAAGCTCACAAAACCTAGAAGAGAAGGTGCAGCCCAATGTTAACTAATGGAACACATTACTATACACACCTAAATGGCTTTTAAAAGTAGTGTAAGTGATATTTTTTGGTTAAAATAAGTGTTCAAAAATATTGTGATAGTACTCATTGCTATAGAGTGTTTGTTGCAGTAACCGGAGTCTCCATGTCTTTTTATAAAACAGAAAATGCATTTCCAGAAACCGAAACTGAAACTGGGATACCAATTTTATCCAATCAGGATAGAGAATGCAGTATATAGGAACACTATAAAAAATTAAGCTCATTAAGCTACTCTCTCCTGATTGGCTGAAACCTACCTGAAAATGTATTTTTCTGTTTTTAAAGAGCTGGAGAGACAGGGAGACCCCTGTTACTGAACAAACATCATAGCAATGATTACTATCAGAATATAGTATTTAACATTTTTTTTTAAGATATTTTTTTGCGGCTTACGCCTTTTATTGATTTTTTAAGGGATAGAAAGTAGGCTGACAGGAAACGGGAGAGAGATGGGGGGATGACATGCGGTAAAGGCCGTGTCGGGTCCGGGAGTCGAACCCGCGGCACACCGCGACTGGATCACCAGTCCGGTGCCCAGACCGTTACGCTACGGCCTGGGCCAGTATTTAACATTTTAACAAAAAAACACAATATTGACATCAGGACACTGACACTGTAATTTACATCTACAGTAATGTAGTTACACAAAAGTGAACTATTTCTAATTGCACAAGGAGATTTCCACAAGGCTTCATTCAGTAGTTGATGCAAGATGATATGAAGTCTGTCTCAAGACCCGCCCTACTCTGCCTCTCATTTGTTGTTGAATTTGTTCTGAGGGTGGGTAAGCCAATCAGAGGCGGAGCAGAAGTGACATATCTCACATTGTGTATTATTTAATTTATTTATTCCACAGTATATAAACCAGTGTAAATGTTTAAAAGGATAAAATGAAATAACATAGGCATTTAAATAAAATACAGCTAACTGAAAGTATCTTGAAACAAATTATTTCCAAAGATTATTTGAAATACCTATTTCAATGAATTTAAAATACTGCCCATCTCTGCATGAAGATCAACGGGTAGATCAACAGAAGATGTAACAGCAAAGAACTACAGAGCTTCTGTGAATTAAGACTCAGATTGTAGAGTTCTTGTTAGGCTACTGGCTTTTACTGCAATGGGGAAATTGTTACGTTTTTTTAGGAAAATGTCAATGTCTAGACAAAGATTTCCATTTAATCCATAAATATATTTAAAAGGAGCACTGTCTGGCATTGATTTAGGTGTGTGTGTGTTCTAGAAACACAAAGAAACTAGATAAAGTGCACCTCAGGGCACAGGTCTCCACCAGGGCAGGTCAAGTTGTGGCCTCCTGGTGGCGCTATAATAGGCATCCAGGGAGTGTATGTGCAAAATTTGGCATCGGCCGGGTTAACGGTGCCGGAGATTCGCTGGTAACAGACGGATGGACGGACGGACACACACGGCCTGGTGGAGACAATGAAATCCTTATACCAAATCAGGCAAGCCGTTGGCAAACTAAACGAGAGATCAACAATCATTAAAGGACCACTTCACCCATTTTCTACCCTAACCCTCACTAATGCTGCAATGTCACCATTTCTGTCTCAGAGGTGAGCGGATGTGGGCAGTTCAGAAACCTGCCTACCAATGATTGGTAATGCAGAGATCAAGACATAATTTGGACTTTGTTTTGTACTACCATAATAGATGTCTTTCACTTATTTTTGCCAGGTGCCTGAAAAGTGCCTGGACTACATTTGCACGCACCACTACTGACGACCGTAATGATGACTGTAATGGACACTTTTTCGTGATTGGCTGCCTCTAGGCTGCCTCTTAGCCAATGGGAGACTTACCCATAAAACAGTGGCAACAGAAGCTACTGTAATGTTATGAGCTAGAGGAAAGCCATAAAAATACACAGTGAGTGATAAACAAAAGAACGTCGGAAACGGGCGCTACAAGAGCTTTTTGCGCCTGGCAGTTAAGAATTCATTCTTGTTTATGTACGTTTGATTTGCTCTATAAAGGTGAAAGCTGATGTTTATTTAATAGACTACAATACATGAGCATAGAATTAAAAATACTATGCTCATATAAAGCAGTAGCTTTATTTAGCAAGAATGCTAATTGCAGTAGCTGAGACTCTTTACAATCAAACAATTCGATGCCCTGTGGCCTTGGTTTTATTAGAAAAGACGTGTATACACGTGCTTAGCACAAAAGGTGTTTTTATTTGATCCCACGATTTTGTAACCCAGTTTTCTTTTCACCCAGTGCCAATTATCTAATGTAATCCTGGGCGCTACACTTCCTCTGCCAACCTGGGGGGGCAGCGGACTGACCTCATGCCTCCTTCTATGCATGAGGAGTCCAAGCTGCTTCTTTTCACCTGACAGAGGGGAATTTCCCCGGCCGGACGTAGCGCGTGGAAGGGACACGTTATTCCGACCAGTTCCTTTCCCCTCCATCAGGCGCCCCGGCTGGCCAGGGGGAGGTAGTTTTAGAGACCAGGATTACGGCATGTTTTTGTGAGGGTATCTACCCTAGGGGACACGGGGAGAACATGCAAACTCCACACAGAAAGGCCCTATCGCCAACCCCCTCGGGTATGGGCACTGATGACGCGGAGGAGGGAACACGCCCCCAGTGCCCACAGTGTCCCCAGCGGGAATCGAACCCAGGACCAGCTGTGAGGCGACAGCACTACCAACTGTGCCACCGTGCCCACCGTGCACAAAAGGTGTTTTAATAGACTACAATACATGAGCATAGAATTGAAAATACTGGGCATCAAACAATTTGATGCCCTGTGGCCTTACATTTTGATAAATCAATACTCTGTCTGGAATATCATTTGTGGAAGATGAGTCTAAAGATGTTGTGAAGCCAGTTTGGTGAAAACTGAACAGAATTGTGGGATGAGAGTAGACCATAAAAGATATGGACAGGGTCACACCATTGGTTTCTACAGACCGTAAGCCTATTTTGCAGCGATTTCCGTCATATTTCTTTATCCAGTCTGAAATGCAAACGGAAATGAATGCTAAGGCGGCAACTACAGTGAGGGCGGGTCTTCACTCGGTAGAACCAGTAGAAAGCCTAGAAACATACCCTTAACCTTAACTTTAAAATGAATGGGACCATAATTTACTAAACACATATCATGATGATTTAAAACTAGCGATTGAAAACATAGTGTTTATGAAAAGGTTTACTATGGTAATAAATTCTAGTTTAAAGTTCGCCCAAAACTTAATTGACTTCTATTGAGATTAAAATGTATTGCAAACGGCAGGAGGTGAACTCTCGACTTCTTCTGGGCCATTAATAGGAACAGCGTTTGTCGCTTGGAGGAGACGGGTTTAAATACTTTTAACAGTTTATGGAAAAACATCAATACATATAAACATAAACATTCCTGATCACTTAGTCCTATATTTGGGGTAAAGATGCAAAGTGATACTAGCACATGATTGATTTGTTATGAATGTTTTATTTTTATTTTTATGTAAAGGGTCGCTTTGGCCCACAATGCCAGTTGGCACAGGACTGGAACTATGTGCCAAGGTTTGTGATCGCATCAAATACAAGAGGAGCTGGCGGCAGAGCTGCGACGCCCCCTAAAAAGAGTAACATCGGTGATATTTCGGACATCTTTGTGCAAACCCACTAGACCTTACAATGTGAAAATCAATGAGGCTGCATGAGCAGTTGTGCAAAGCAGTCCCTACTACAAACATAGTCCATCAGGGACAGACAGGGACAAATAGGCCCCACAGTGCATTGCCCCAAGACATGCCAGTTCTCAAACTCGTGCTGAACGGCCTGTTTCCATCATGTGTAAAATATAATAAAAAAAATGAAAATAAAGCCTTGAAAATAAAGCGGTGACCAGAAACTGCAGTGGAGTGTGGCTCTGCTTGAAGCGCTCCCCTGTGTCTGCAGTGTCATTAGGAACAGCCGATGACCCGTGAAAAACAGCAGGAGCCTCTCCAGGTCCCTGGGCCACCTGGGAGAGGTGTCTGCCTTGGCCTGCCTGCTATTGGGACGGCCCATTAGGGCCAAGGCCATGTGGGAGGGAGGCCATGGTGGAGGGGTGTGTGTGTGCGTACGTACATATGTGCTTGCGTGCGTGCGTGCGATGAAGAGGGGCTGGAGGGAGGACAGGAGGTGTCTGCCTGACCAGCCTACGACCAGACTGGTCCATTAAGCTTGATTTATACTTCATTGCACGACAGAAAGCGCTCGCCGAATCGCGTGACGCTATCGCTCGCTGAATCGCTCAACGAATCCCTAGCCGACTCACTCGCGGATGCTAGCTTCTAGTTGACGTTGCACCGCCATGCAGCAAAGTATGAGTCAGGCTTTAGGGGGGAGGCTAAATGAAGAGGAGAGGAGACGGAAGCTTAGACTTACAGTATAAGCCCAAAACTCTGCCCTACCAAACATAACAAGTGTGATCTCTCTCTCTCTGTATCTCTCATTTTGAAACTCTCTCTCTCACTTTCCCTTTCTCTCGTTTGTTCTCTCTCTCTCTCTCTCTCTCTCGCACGCTCTCACACCATCACTCTGTGTTTATCCCCCATCTCTGCTTCCCAGATTAATTACACCGGTGAGCTTCTCGCCTCCCCCAGACCTAACATTACGTTGTAAATGCATAGTGTATTAGTCAATACAGCAAATAGGTCTTCTTTCATGAATTTATATGTTATTAAGTCCCCCCGGGGAGGCAGAAACTGGCGATCAATTTTGCCCAGGGATGTGTGGTTCCCTGAAGTGAAAACAAATGCTGATCTATAATTGTCCTTTGCCTTTGCTTTCTTCCTCTCCATTCCTCCATCCCTCTCTTCTCTACACACTCAAAAGTTTTCATAAGCCCGCAGGCTGGCTGGTGTGTGTGGGCAGACAGAGCCAAATGGGACGTGAGCCAGGGGGTGTGTGGGGGGGGGGGGGGGGGGGGGGGTGTGTGCGTGCGTGTGTGTGTGTGCATGCATGTACACTGTGCACGCATGCGGCCCAGTGCAGGGAATATTGACAGGTATTGGGGTTACTGAGCGGTGATGCTGTTCCTCCACCTGAAAGTTTTTAGGTCACTCAACTGTCAGAGTGAAACAAGGGATATGAGTGTCTGACAGTTGCGGTGGTTACTCTATCTACACAGAGAAATCCACACTTAATCTAGCTCAGTGTAAAATATGGACCTACAGTACATGCACCCTTAACGTGTCCATGTGTTACACACTACAGATTAAAGCTGAGGATTTCACGGTTTATTGACTAGAACAAGTGGGACTACTTTATTATTTAGGTATCGCAATACTACTACTACTACTATATTATTATTATTATTAAATAATGCGAAGTGGTGTTGTGGGCTGTTGTTACGGGACTCTGTAGGAGGCAAGCCATTTAGAAATTGATCTGTGGGCACTAGGCTATCAAGCCTGACTTGTCAACCTACAGACAGTGCATCTATCAATGAAGGCAAAAGGCCCCCCAAAATATCTTGTAAACAAAATAAATGGGTCTGTGTGAGTGCGTCTGTGTGTCTGCGTATGTATGAGTCCGTGACTAATCTCACGAACAGCTTGACCAATCAGAACCACATGTCTTATTCATGCTGCCAGTATAAAGTAACTTCCTTGTAAAGTAAACTGCACTTTTCTTTTCTTTTTACCATATTGTGTTTTGTTGGTTTGTTTTTAATTCAATTTTATAAAGGAAGCCAATGGATGACTGAAGCCAAAACTGTTGAGTCATAGGTCGTAGACATGTTATAAATTTGATCTGAGGAACGCCTTGAGGGAATTTCATGTCACTTGGCACTTAGACTCAAGGATGATCAGAGGAAGAAAAGATTAGAGTAGGTGATCAAAGGTCAAAGGTCACATGTTCATTATGTCTTCATTCACTACATAACTGGGCAGACACAGATGTAAACGGCAACTGGTGTGTGGAGGCATCCAATCACAAAGCAGCATTTATATTCTTATATTATATATAATATATATATATAATTAAATATATTATATACGTATAATGCCTTAAAATCTGCTTAAAACACAAAGTTTAAATATGGAGGTTTCTGCAACGAAATGGTCTATGACTGACTGGCTGAACAGCTACAGTGCGCTTGTGCTGTCTCTATTGCATTGACTATGGTTACATTTTACTCTGTGATTTCTGGGGTCAGATTTATTTTTAGATTATATCGCTGTACATCCAACTGAAAATCCCTGCTGTGCCTCTACTAAACAAAAAATCACACTTGTGTGATCATTACATTCCGGCCAATCACTTTTGGCGTCCTCACTTTTTAATCCTCACTTTTTAAGCCCTCAGCCAATCAAATCATCGCTATGGGGTACACACAGACACACAAAGCTGGGCACAGGACGGGCTAGCGCCCCTCAAAAATGGATATGCTAACACAGAGGATTTTACTGTTTAAATTCACTGAGATACTTCAGTATGTGTCCGCAATATTCTATCCTTGGCTCTGCGCCCGCTCCTCTCTACATGTGTGGGACAGACCTGGGTTTGAACCTCTGATAACGATCAGGGTGAAATCCAATTTGTGTTCATTTAGACTTGCCACTCGATGCCTGTTGATTGGTTGAGGCGACTTGATTGGACGATAAAGAAAAACTGAATTGATGTGGCAAGTGTGTAATGACAGCTTGAGATAAGACACTGCTTTCACCGCTCAGAGTAAGAATTCAGCTCAAACAGAACAGGAGTGAAAGGAAGGGAGCCACACTAGAGTATAAACCATCCCTCAGTGAAGCGTATAGATAAGGTGAAAATGACATATCCCACACAGGAAAATCCAGTGTTAATTTTTCACTGAGAGCAGAGAAATTGACTTGTATGGTTACATTTTTACAATTGTGGTACATCACAAGTCAGTAATATTAGAAGTATTATGTTTTTTTTTGTAAATAGATGCCCTACTGCCTACTTAGTACTTTGTCATACATACTACAACTACAGTGTCATACAAAAGAAGCAAAAAAGCCAATCTACAAGCTCACGTGTATAGCATCATGAGGATGTATGCTTGTAGATCGCCTATTTTAGTCATGTCTGAAGTCTGTGTGTGGGTTTCATTTATAAGTATGTCCGTAACGGTTAAAACAATAGCAAAACTAGCAGATCTACATCTACTGCTTTTGTGTGATGCTCTAGTACGATCAAGTAGGACGTTAATTTACAAATAACCCCCACAAAGTTAAACCATGGAGATAATTAGATGTTTTTGGCCGATTAGCAACGATATGTAGACGTTAAAGAGGTTTGTGCGTGTGTGTGGAGGACTCACCAAAGCACTTGCTCTGGTTAGCACTGTAGCGTGTGTGTGTGTGTTTGTGTGTTAAAGAGGTTTGCGGGTGTGTGTGGAGGACTCACCAAAGCACTTGCTCTGGTTAGTACTGTAGCGTGTGTGTGTGTTTGTGTGTTAAAGAGATTTGCGGGTGTGTGTGGAGGACTCACCAAAGCACTTGCTCTGGTTAGTACTGTAGCGTGTGTGTGTGTGTTTGTGTGTTTTTTTTTTTTTTTAAGATATTTTTTTGCGGCTTACGCCTTTATTGATTTTTTAAGGGATAGAAAGTAGGCTGACAGGAAACGGGAGAGAGATGGGGGGATGACATGCGGTAAAGGCCGTGTCGGGTCCGGGAGTCGAACCCGCGGCACACCGCGACTGGATCACCAGTCCGGTGCCCAGACCGTTACGCTACGGCCTGGGCCTGTGTTTGTGTGTTAAAGAGGTTTGCGGGTGTGTGTGGAGGACTCACCAAAGCACTTGCTCTGGTTAGTAGCGCGGTCCATGAACACCTTGGAGGAGATGACCGTCCCGAACGGCAGGAACATCTGCATGAGTTCGTTGTCTCCAAACTCCTGCGGCAGGTGGTAGATGAAGAGGTTACAGCCCTCTGGTCCTGGAGAGACAAGAGATGACACATTCCCATTCTCAGTTCACCATTCAACATGCTGCATTAAGTGCATTATATTTAGATCAGTGCGAGGGTAAGTTTAAACCTACAAAAATTGAATAAAGATATAACATTAATATTAAAAAAGTGATACCAATAGAGCACGGAAGTCTGACAACTGCTACTGGACGGTGAAAGGCGAAAGCCCCCAAACGCCATTGACAATGAAAACAAATTCATGTTTGTTTTAGTTCAATGTTTGTTTGAAAAATGCCATTGACAATGAAGGGAAAATTGACATCTAGTCCCTAACACAAACATTCAATGCCATTAACAATAAAGATAGTTTGTTTTGTCACCGTTTGTTTTACATCACCATTACATCACCTAATCAACATGAGTTAGACTTTATATACAGTATATTATTGCCCCACACTTCACATGGGTGTGATTTTTGTATTGGAACCACCATATGATAGGGAAATCTTAGATGAAAGACTTGGTCTTCATCGTGAGGTTGAAACATGTTGGCTGTTCCCTGAGGAGTGCCCAGATCTTTGTTGCCTCTAAATAAAGTAAGTCTCAGAGCTCTAGAAACTAGTGTGCGGATGTTCTTTCTCTTCCTTGATGTTTGCATTGATGCCTGACATCCAGTACCTGGCCTAAATATAGGCATTGAGATGTGCAGTTTGTGCACACAATCTTCTCTGTGGAGTGCCTAGATCTCCCATTTTTAATCTGATGTCTTATTATATCTCGTCTGATCCAGGAGCACCTTTGACCTTTTTTTTTTTTTTTTTTTAAGATATTTTTTTGCGGCTTACGCCTTTTATTGATTTTTGAAGGGACAGACAGTAGGCTGACAGGAAACGGGAGAGAGATGGGGGAAGACATGCAGTAAAGGCCGTGTCGGGTCCGGGAGTCGAACCCGCGGCACACTGCGACTGGATTACCAGTCCGGTGCCCAGACCGTTACGCTACGGCCTGGGCCCCTTTGACCTTTTACTATTTGAATTTTACTGACTTGTGTGTCTCTGGCGAGCACCTGGTTGTCTTTTTCTCCAAACTACCCCGGCGTAATCTGAAGTATCAACTGACAGTGGAGAATTAGCTACTAATTTATAATTTATTGTACTCCAAACATAAATGTTATCAAATCTAACTCAATATCAGTTTACCATTCACTCAATATCATAAACGACAGAGGGTCACCTGACAAAATCGCTGGGGTGGTTTGTTTTTTTGGAACACAGTTCTTATATGACGTGAGTCACTCGACCAAAGAACTTAAAGTATACTACGTTAGATCCATTGATCCGAGCCGAGGCGGAACACACATGAAAATGAACATGCATTTTCAGTGCCACCACCCATCTGATAACTTAAGTGGAGAGAAGGTTGAGAAGCACTGATTTAGGTTGTTGTAAACGACATGACGACATTTCCAGGAGCTATACTGTGTGACGTGACAATAAGCTAGACAACACTGTTTTTCTATAAATGTACTTTCACTGCTCTTTAGTATTGATGATTTCTTGTTTTACTATGAAAACCTGCATGAAAACCGTCCCAAAGTCACTAGAGTTCTCAAAAGCCCAGCCCTACCTGGGCCCTAACTACTAATTAGCACACTAATTAGCCCCCCCCCCCATTCCCAGACCTGTTGTTGCAGCGCAACCACGCCCTTTAGGGCCCTTTAGGGCGAGGTCGCTTCTCACCCTCAGGGTGTCTTACTGGTATAGTATTGTAGGCCTTTTAATGTCTTGATTAATTTAATTCACAGGACCACAATGGAACCAACCATCAGGGACTTTTGTGCAACTGTAACTCTGTACTTTTTGCAAACTGTTAATAAAGTATTCAATCAATCCAAAACTAAAACAAATACAAACTGTGCATTTTCACTGCTGATTTGATGATTGCGTATGGATGTCAGAAATCTCTTTTCCATTAAAGTCACCACAGGTTCTTGTATAATCAAGCCAGCAAGATTAAGATCTGAATATGAATGTATTTTCACCTACCCAATGGATTTCACTATGCAAACAACAATTAGTTGCTGCAATGCAATCTATGTGCTGCCAAAGAGGTCAAATGTAGGAGTCAATCTATCTTAAATACATCAGGTCCTTTTTATTACTTTATATTTGGCTCCAGGCACCACCCAGACTGACATTTAGTTTTTCTAAAAATGATTAGTTTTTTATCTATGCATTATAAAGCCATCGAAAACAATTACTCTTCCTGATTCTTATGAATCTATTCTATGGAAACAATTCTTGGCCTGTATTAATCTACTGTAAATGGCTTAACTTTAACCTAAGTAATATAAGTCTTAAAAGTGCAACCCCATATTATGACTTTACATATTATAATTGGTTGGAATATAATGTGATAAACTGACCTGAGCTTTCCAGCAACCTCACTGTCTAACAGGGCTGAGGAAAACATTCCTGTTTGCAGCAAACTGGATGATATATGTATAAGCTCATTTTTTACTGAAGAAAAAAGGCCAAATATTTTATCGTAACATATTGGTCTCTGGGTTTCCTTGGTGTCACCCCTGGCCCTGACGGAATAATAGGTCACATCACATTCATTAGTTTTCTGAGATCAGGAGCATAATAGCATTGATGAAGGAGGGAACATTAGCCATGGACTCAATAAGAAAATTAGTTTCATATCGGATTCGTTTTGTAACATGTTGGTGAGCTTGTAGGTCAGCTATTTTCGGCAGGGGAAACCTGCGTGACAAAAAGTAGGATTTGGGTTTTATTCTAATATTTTATTGTAATATTCTGTCACTGTCCACACAAGTGGACCGTGATGTCTATTTATGTCTATTACCTCTTATTACATTAGTTCTCAAAGTGGGGTCTTGTTTCTTAGTTAAAAGCAAACATCTTTAACACAAAACTTTGCTCCTGGGGGTCCATGGCACGAGACATTTTCAGATGGAGGGAGTTGTTGGGGGTGTCCACGGCCAAATACAATTTGGGGGGTCATTGAGATGAAACCGTTTGAGAACCTCTCCCTCTATTAAACCCTCTGTACTACTATTGCGTGTGCGCGTGTGTGCGTGTGTGTGCGCGCGTGTGTGTGCGTGTGTGTGTGTGTGTGTGTGTGTGTGTGTGTGTGTTTTATTAAGAGTAATAGTCTCTCACCCTCACCTTCTCGCTGCTGCTGCTGCTGCTGGATGACCTGTGGAGGCTGGGGCAGGGTCTGGCCAATGGGAGTCAGTGTGGTGGCGGGGTAGATTGCTGCAGAGAGAGAGGGAGAGAGAGACAGACACGTCAATCCCACAGAGATAGAATAACAGTGCCAAGGATGCTTTGAATGGTCGATCACACAAGCAAGGAGTATAGCCTATGAAGTCACTGTACAGTAATGCTGCATTCTGAGTTGCACTCTGTTATAACTCTCAGGGTGAGTTGCACCAATAAGAATTGAGTCCTTTAACCAATTTAAAACACTGTTTATCAGTTAATCGTGTTGCCCTGCAATTTAAGCATGGATAAAGAAAGATCTAACCTAAGTTGAATTTGAACCTGTTTGCAATCTAGGTTCAAAGGGCTTCATTTTAATCAGGTTGCACCAAATGTTTTAAGAACAGAGTTAAAGGTTATTTTTTTTGTCTTTGTGTTAAATAGCTCTATATTCTCAGAGTACTCATACAGTGTTTGTTCAGTAACAGGGTTACTATAGACAGAAAATGCATTACGTTTGGATACCAAGTTTATCCAGTCAGGAGAGAGAACTCACACATGGGTACAGATTAAACATGTTAAAGTGGAAGTGACGACACAAAGAAATGAGCAGACAAACCTGGAACTGGAACACTATAAAACTGAAGCTGATAATTGGGTACTCTCTCCTGATTGGCTGAAATTGGCAACCCACCTGAAAAGGTATTGTCTGTTTATTAACGAGTTGGAGAAACAGGGAGACCTGTTACTGAACAAACACTCTTTGGACATTTTTAACAAAATAATAATATATAAATAATAAAAATGTACACTAGTATCAAACTCACACTTTGGAAATATCATATCTACTGTACCATCTGGCAGTACAGAAATAGTTCACCTAAATAGTCCTCACCCCATGAAGCCTTCATTTTTGTGTTTGTCACATTCCTGAGCCAATAATCCAATTATATTTGACTAATTGAATTTTATAGGAGGCCAATCCTAACAAGAGAATAACTACTAAACATTCTCTTTGAACCCATGGGCTCTCAGTAGACCTCACTGTGATTGCACTGTGAGAGTTGCTTTGGAGTTCATATCATTCTCTTTATGTTTAGTCTCCTACTGCTTCTGCATCATCAAACATTTTCTCATTGGCTCAGGAATGCAACAAAAACAGGCTTTATGGGGCGAGTGGAGTTTTTGGGGGATGAACTATTCTGTTTTTCAGCACAATGACCCCTTAGCTGAGAGAGAGATGAAGCAGCTACTACCCAGTACATATTGTATCAAATTGTGTTGCAGATTACACTTTTCATAGATTTCAGAGATGGTTAGGAGCTTGTAGATCTAGAGTTCTCAGAATTTCCACCCCCGTAGTAACTCGGTCCCTCATTGAAGACCCCTGCTTTAATGTACGACGGGGAATAAATGCACGGTAGAAGTGTGTGTGGAGACGACTAGACCCTACCTGTGTATTGCTGTACCCCAGTGAAGGCTTGCTGGAGGGTGTCGGCCGCGGTTGGGCTCTGGGTGGAGTATGGCGGCAGGCCGTTGGCGTAGACGGCCTCTACGGCGGGGTGTCCGTTGGGCTGATGGTGGGGGATGCCGGCGAAGCCGTTGACAAGCGGCGTTACGATGCTGGGGGTGGTGATGTTGGCGGGCGGAGAGCTGAGGCCTGATGGAGGGTGGGAGTAGTGTGACTGGTTACTGGAGCAACTACGATCAGTGGTTCTCAAACTTTTTCATGTCAAGGACCTAATGGGTCCCATTAGGGTCCATTTGGTTCCATTTGTACACTCTCTGAGTTACATACCCATAGGGTTCCTAAAACCCATTTGGTTCCTAATTATAATTTAGCTGGAGAGTCCCTGGAACTCTCTCAAGGACCCCTATGGGTCCCGGGCCCCACTTTGGGTATCACTGAACTAACTATGTTATTCAGAGAGCTGTGTGCATGTGTATGTAATTGAATGTACTATTGTACTATTGTTAGATGTCGTCGCTGTCGTCGGGCAGAAACCGCCTATTTTTTTATTTGAATCCTGAAAAGTAACAGTTTTTGGAGTTTGGTCATATAGGAGGTTTCCACCCGTCTGCGAACACTTGTACACATACATGAATGTATTGTAGTAGTGTACACAAACACGCAAAGCACAACAACAAAAACATATGCCGCACTGGGACTGAGACACACTGTCGGTTATATAGAAGACATGCACACGTACAGAGAGAATACATGAAGTACAGTACACATATTGTACTGTACTGGACAGTAACAGGACATACACATGCGCATGCACACAGGTAGACATGCAAATGCACTAGCACACCCACGCGCACACACCCACGCGCATGCACGCACACACCGACTCTTGCACAAGCCCTAGCTACACTACATCTCTCTAATACACGGGTGCGATGCAAGTCTGTCACATATCCAACGTTTGTGGTGGTGACACATCCTGCAGGATAGCTGGGAAGTCAACCTGTGAAAAATGAGCCTGTCGGAAGTGTTTGTGCGATACCCTGCTGGCTCCTCTACTGCTCTGCTCGGGATGATGATGAAACCGCTATGCAACTTCAGGGAGGAGGAGGAAAAAAATAGAAGAAAATTAAATAAAAAGATCCCGAGGAGATAGGAGAGAGATTACAAAGAGAGATTTGCTTGGATGAGCGGGTAGCAAAAAAAAAAGAAAAATATATTCTTCTTGCTTTTATATACGTCATATAAAAAGAAGGCAAAAAAAAAATCTACGACTGTTCTGTTAGCTTGACAAATGGTTGAATAGGTCATAACATAACAAATAACCCGCATTGCCTGCGAGGCGACTGCAGGATGCTTCATGAGCGGAATAGGAATTGGAATGCTCGCGGTCCTCCCGCTCTCTCATTCAATGAATTTGAAAGGACCCTCCTTTTGGAAAGTGTTTCCAATCACGCTGGGAACATGAAAGTGCCCATTTTGAGCAGAGTCTCACTGTGTGATGGTCTCGCTGAAAGGGGGTCTGCTCTGTGGCAAAGCATCCGCGCTCGCTTGAAGAACAGCCCCCCTGAGGACCACCTCTCAATCTGGAAGCTCTGGCGCCTGATTGGACAGAAATCTCCAGGTTGTCACGGAAACCCTTCCAGCATGCCATATCCTCGCAATCTGGTGCCTTGGTAAAGACCCCCCCCCCACCACCAACCCACCCACCCACCCTATACGAGATGTCCCACATAGGGTACATGAACCCTGGCAGTATGCACATGATAATGTACACCAAGATGTATGCTAATGCATTGGTAAATATGCTGAAACCTCCCACCTCTGAGTAATTCACATCCATCCACCCACAGACCTGCTTTTCCTCCTCTCTCCTACTCTCCCCCTCCCTTGTTTTCTCTCTTGTTTTATTCTTCCGTTTTTCTTTCATACTTCCATTACTCCTCTCCTCTCCTATAGTCTAATCCTTTAGTTTCCTTTTGACTCATTTCCTTTTGAATCGTTTCCTTTTGACTCTTTTCCTTTTATTCCCATTCCTGTCTTGTCCTGTCCTGTCCTGTCCTGTCCTGTCCTGTCCTGTCCTGTCCTGTCCTGTCCTCTCCTCTCCTCTCCTCTCCTCTCCTCTCCTCTCCTCTCCTCTCCTCTCCTCTCCTATAGCCTCAGCATTTAAGTCGTGAAGAAGCTGACACTCAGGCAGCCAACTGCAGTGACCAGGGGAATTGCACAGGTCCAGTGAGAGCTGTTGTGTCTTTTGCACTGGTTTTCCTTTTTTCTCCTCCCCCCCCTTCCCCCCCTTTTTTCTATTTTTTTAAAGCTTCCCTGCGATTGCTTGTTTCCTGCGGAGCTGTGATGAATTAGACTGCAGCTCCAGCCCATTCTCCTACCAGCACCCAGGAGACCGCCGCTCCTATTCTGAGGGCTAGAGACAGCCAGTCTGCTCGGCCCACACGCACTCTACTGTACCGCCAGATAATGCACCCTCTCCATCATCAGGCAAATTCATTTTCCAAGGCTTAGCAAGTGCTATGGTGTGTGTTTGTATGTGTGTGTGTGTGTGTGTGTGTGTGTGTGCTCTGCATGCGTGTGCGTACACATGTGCGCGTAATGGTAGTAGTATTAGTAGTGGTAGTAGTAGAAATGGTAGTAGACTGCAGTGGTATGTATACTGTCTTTTCTGCTGTGTGGTTGGTTGGTTGTGTGCGTGCACGTGCTTGAGAGAGAGAGAGAGAGAAAGAGAGAGAGATCCAGGGTCAGCAGTCGGACACAATGTGCAAGTGATAAGGGCATAGAAAGGGCCAGTTGTGACAGATGGCTGGTAGCTGATGAACCTTGGGACCACAGCATCTAGTCGGTGTAGCATGGAAGAGATGCCACAGCAGGGAGCAGTGTCCAAGTTATGTGACAGTTTAGCTGGACAAGGCTCTTAATAATTAAACCAAGTGCATGTGGAACTTCTGATAACTAGTAATATAGTAATATATATATATATCGTTGCTGTCAGGAAGAAACCTCTTATCTCCATATTTTAACTTTTTATGTTTATTTTTTCGTTTGGTAAATTAATGCCCTACTTGATCATACTACAGCGCCAAACAAGTATAAAAAAAACGGATGCTCGAAACACGAAGAGCTTGTCGATGTGCTATTTTAGCTATAGTTTTGAATTTGAATCGTGAAAAGTACCAGCTTTGGACATATGAGGTTTCCACACGACACAGATGACATATATGTGCTGGGAGGTGTATCAACGTCCGTCCAATAAGGCAAAACATCTCACGATAAAAAGTCGTTATAGTCATCATCTTTGTCTCCACGGTTTAATGAAATTTATTCTGACAACCAACCGTAATGTGGGCGGACCGTGCAAAATTCCTCCTATATGGAGAGAGGTGGAGGGGGTTGGGGAGTATCTCATACCATCCTGTGCTGGAAAATAACACGACATTTTCATTTTATACCTCTATGGACATAAGGTCCCTTGCATTGTGGCAAATTGTATTCATAGCTAGTTGACAATGCATTCCCAAGCATGCCAATATGTGGCTGTCACTGTGCTGTGTGTACTGGTCCATGATGATAATGACATGTCCCTCACTCTGGCATGGGTGAATAGGAAGCTATGGGTCAGCAGATTACATATTTTACACGGCTAGGCCTTATCTATCACCCCTCTGCTGCTAATATGGCATAAACTAAAGCCTGATTTATACGTGGGTTGCACATCGTGTCGTGCGCCCCGGGAAAAGATCTACAAGCTTGCAGTGTGTTGCGGCTCAACGCTTTGTAAGCTTGTAGATCTGGTATCGTGTCGTGCGCGACACGCACGAGTAAGAACAAATCTTGCGTAAGTCTCTCAAAACTATATGCCATGTATCCCAATGGTATTCATGTTATGGAAACATGATAATATTTGCATAGTATTGCAATCTGTTCCGAGAGGCGAAAACTGTTGACTTACCCTCTACAATGATTGCTCCATGAAAGAGCCCACCATATGCAATAGAGGTATTTATTATGCTAATTATGTACATTCAAATCAACAAGGAGTGTTAGACCCATATTTGAGAGTGGAGTCATTACCAGCACCATCTCTCATTGGTGCAATAAATAATTATTCAAAACAGATGCTTTCATCTAATTCAAGGGTTTTCAACGTTATTCAGGCCAAGGACCACTTAGCTGAAAGAGAGACGAAGCAGGGACCCCCACTTATATTGTATAGAATTGTACTGCAGATTCAACTTTTTCATAGATAACTTCATTGACTATCAGTGTTGTGTAAATATATATTTTTAACCACTTAAACCCTTAAAATGTAAACTTGACCTTTGGCTTTGTACTTGGTTGGCCCCTCTCTCCCTGAGTCTGCACCAAACCCCTTAATCCCTCAGAATAGGGATGCTAGGGTTCAAGTGGTTAAAGTAAAATTAGTATCCTATCACACAAAGATTTGGCGGCCCCCCTGTAGTAACTCAGCAGGACCCCCTAGGGGGCCCCGGATCCCCTGTCGAAGACCCCTGATCTAATTGATGACAAGATGTCTGTAAGAATACGCTGTTCCTTCAAATATGAATAAAGCATTTGAATATGAGAAGGGCAGCTTTTCGAAAGGTCATCTGCAATATTAGTGAAAATGTCCTATCACACATCTTTGAGTACACCGTATATTGCCAATAGATTTTTACAATCTAAAAAATACTAAATATCCAATCACTTCCTAGAACATGATGTACTCAATACGTCTCTTAAACCGAAGCGAAAAAATTGCAAGGGTAGTGAAATTCAGATTAGCTCTTTAGGTGCTATCCCAATGAAAGCTGTTGGATGGTGCATTTTTGTAATATAATGTATTATATATGTATCTAAACCCTCTGATCTCTATGCTAAAATCTTGTCCTGGTTGGTTTTCAAGCTAACCCTCGCTATTGTCAAGAGACTGTCACTGAACGTGAAGATGAAATGGAAAGCCAACCAGGCAGTTACCACCGGCTAGTAGCCAGTCGGTAAGTCAGTCAGTCACTCAGTCCGTATATTGTCATTCAGGCATGGTGCGCCCCGGCCCGCCGGTGGTCTCAACCACTATGTCAAACAGCTCATTAGGTTCAGCGATGGCATTAGTCACCATGGAATTGTCCTGCATCATGTTTCTGACCCCAATATAAACCCACTTCCATCAATGACATAACCACGCTAGCATTCAATGGACATTCTGTGGCATTTGCAGGGGCCATGTGTGCGATGGCATGTGTAAGTGTGTGTGTGTGTGTGTGTGTGTGTGTGTGTGTGTGTGTGAGTGAATGTATACTGTGTGTGTGTGTGTGTGTGTGTGCGTGTGCGTGCGTGCGTGTGTATATGCATTCAATCAATGTAGGTCAGGGCCTTGCAACATGACATCAGAGTGACTTTGATTACACACTTCTTGCTTGTGTGATCGACCTAACAAAGCATCCTTGACACTACATGTTCCCCACCCCCTATTCCCCAGTGGGATCCACATCTCTCTCCACTCCCTCGGTTTCACACACACACACACACACACACACACACACACACACACACACACACACACACACACACACACACACACACACTCTCTCTCTCCCCTCGTATCCCCTCCCAGTTCTGTTTCCGTTTTATTATTTGTTCCGTAGTGCTCAGGCGACCGCACCTGCTGAACATTATTTTCAAAAAGAATCATCATGCATCATTGTAAGGATACATGCTCTAATCAACTGAACCATCTGGCAAACGACTTATGCACCATCAAGCTTAAATGCTTTGCATCTGTTGATCAAATGGATGTTGCATTGTTTTCAGAGTAACACCCTTAACCTCTGAGCCTCTTTGTTGCGTTGCGTCACGCTGTCACATGCGACACACACAAGCTTTTTTTTAATGTTTTCTGTGGCGCAACGGCAGGGGGGTGGTTGCAGAGGTTATACTGATCATTAAAATAAGAGGTTAATGCGACACATTTACCTCCTGTGTGTGTGTGTGTGTGTGTGTGTGTGTGGGGGGGGGGTCTACCAGGCAGTGGTTTGTGTAAAGGCAGAGAGCCCATGTGGGTAATTCAGAGAGGTAGGCGTCTGCTTTACATCCATGGGCAGCTGGGCTCATTTTTTGAGGGAAAGGTGGCATTAACTTCTCCGCCCATTTATGTCTCTGTACTGTATATCTGACATGGTTGACACGTTTCTGAATAAATTCGCTTTGGGTCAAACCATAATTTGCGTGATGATGTGACAACTTTATGCATAGAATTTAACTTCTTTCCGATGGCAGAAAAGCAATGAGCACCTCCAGACCATGATATTATGACACGTTATTCAGGGCAGGAGTCCCACCTTCTCTGAGTAGCTTATAGAGTCTCTCAGCCTACTTAAACAGACATCCTTGCCAGTAATGGCATGCACTTCTTCAATGAACTCTAAATAAGTCATGTCCACAAGTACGGAGCGAGGGAAATAAGCTGCATGTCATTGCTGTCAGACAGAAACCTTGTATCTCCAAATTTTTACTTTTTACGTTTTTTTCCCTCCATCGTTTAATCCCCTACTTCATCATACAAGAGCGGCGAGCAAAATTCGTGAAAATATCGGATCTACAAGCTCACAATGTGTCGCGTCGCATTCATAATTTCTGAAAAACATTGTTCCGATTCCTGAAAAGTAACGTTTATTTTATTTTATATATACAACAAGGTTTCCAGCCGACAGCGACGATGCGCTATAGTAACTCCACAGAGCTAGCGCTGCTGTGCTGCCTGCTGTTGGCAGCTGCACATAAATGAACGAGTAGAGGGAAAAAAAACATTTCATATTTTATTGTGGTCGTTGAAAATTCAGAAGAAGCCGTGCTTTCTCACAAGGATTAATAATGTATCACATTCAATAATAAAAGGTTATCAGTCGCCCGTAGCTTACACAGAGGCGTGTCGAAAGGTACTAATGCCCTATATTTCAACATAGCCACACAGGCATGCACGCACACACACGCGCGCACACACGCTCACACAAACTTCTCAGTTCCACAGGCAAATTCATTAAGCACCTAGGCATTGGAGATTGATACGCCATTGATTGCAATGCATCCATACAAAAGCTGTTTTGTTTATGAATCTAATGGATCAGTCTTCCCCTCGCTGTGTGTTACCGCGAGGACCTTTGGTAAAGGTTAGCCTTCAATAGAATGTCTGACATGATTCAATACTATTACCTTAGATTACAGCATTGATTTTGCAGTTTGGTTGGGCAACAGTTCAAAAGAGATATATATTCTCTGTACACAAGCAAGACTCAGAGGACACAAGCACATGCAGACGGTTCTGTGCATTTCGGTTACACCATCTTTCATCATCATTGTTGTGTTGCAGAGCCCAGGTATGCATATGGAGCAAGGGCCTACACACACACACCCACAATGTCACACTCTATCAAATCCAAAAAAGGAGACTTCTTAGCTAAGCTCAGCTCCACTTTTAATCACTGCCTGTGATTGATTATGCCTACACAAAAGTGCACACTTTGCACTAAAAGCATCACTGTAAATATTTGACAAATGGCCATCCTCTCTGGAAATATCGCCTGACTTTGGAAATTAGCACGGATGTATATACAGCATGTGTTTATATTGGCATGTTCCATCATGTTGGGGGAAGCATTTGGCTGTACACGCTTTCAGGGAGAGAACGGGGATAGGCCCCGCTGAACAGACGTATACTTAATGACCTCTAGAGCAGTGCTTCTCAAAGTGGGTCTCCGGGACCCCCAGGGGGTCCTTGAGGGGGATGGGGTTCCAGGGCGTCCCCGGCAAAAGTAGTTAACAATATTTTTAACTAGGGATGTCCCGATGACGTTTTTTTGCTCCCGATTCCGATCCTTGGATTTTCGATCTGCCGCTACCGATTTTTCCCGATCCGATATTTATATTTTTATAGAACACTTATGCCATATCACAACAGTATACAATATCCAAAATCACAGAAAATATCCAGTCTAATATCATGATTTGGATATGATATTTATACTAGGGATGTCCCGATCACATTTCTTTGCTCCCGATCCGATTCCGATCATTTGAAAATGACGTGATCGGCCCCGATTTCCGATCACATGATCAGATCGTGACAACCCAACTTTTAACCACTTTATCCATTTATAATGTTGGCCATGCAAAAATAGCAGCTCTACAAGCTTTCAGCGCACCACAAATTGTTGCACTGTGAACTTGTAGAGCTGCTATTTTATAAAATCTTTAAATATTTTTTCAATCTTCTCTTTTTTGGAACAAAACATTTTCAGATGGGGATCCGCGGTCGAATAAATCAATCAATTTGGGGGTCCTCAGCATGAACCACTGCTCTAGTATTCTGTAGTGGAAACATCTTTCCTGAAACTACACAGCACGTTCCTGAGAATTAATTTAAAGTCATACTGTGTAACTTGTTCAACAAAACAAGTAATTTCTTTATGATCTTTTACTGGTACATCTTTCACAATAACCACATAAAGGGGCTTGTCTTCCTTTCTTCTCTAACCACTAGTAAACACAATTTGTATTCATGAGTATATTCCTGAGACAGTTGAGACACCGTACATGTACCCGGGAATGTATTTATTTATACATTTTAAAGTTAATAAATATATTGTGTAAACTAAGTAACTGCACCACGCCTTATCGGTTAATAACAAACATTAACCTTTCACCACCTAACCACATGATTACAGCCTTTTTGTGCCCAATGAGTAGAATATTTATTGTGTATTTATTTAGCTTATAAGAGAATTCCGACCAGAGACAGTATTTCTATTCCACAGGGAGCATCCACAGAGCAAACGGCAATTGATGAAACACAACAGTAAGCAGTGGTGGAAAGTACATTTACTCAAGTACTGTAAGTAAGTAGAATTTTGAGGTATTTGTAAGTTACTTGAGTATTTCCGATTTCCAATAGTTTCACTTCTTCTCCACTACACCTTGGATCCAATTAGTGTACAATTATTGTTACTCGTTACTTTGTAGATTTTGATTATTATTACAAAACCTAACCACTTCAGCCCATATTGAGACCATTTGCTAATGGCTAATCTACAAACTGAGTACTTTTACTTTTAGTACATTTTGATGTCGATACCTTTGTACTCAAGTACATTTTGAATTCCGGACATTTACTTGTACATTTTACTTGTATTTCTATATTGCAGTATTGATACTTTAACTTTTACTTAGCTAAAGTAAAACATCTGAGTACTTTTTCCACCACTGACAGTAAGACACTCACTGCAGCAAGGCGTTGGAGTTCAAGGATGATTACTGGTGATAAAATGTGCAACAATGACGGCTCTCTCACACTCATTGGCTAAAAGTTACCAAAGTCATCACCCCGCAAACCACCCCCCTCCCCCAAGGAAAAGAAAACCTCAATACCGCTATGTTGACAAAGTAGGTGAGCAGAACACAACAAAGTCTCAGTTACTGTATTATTTATTTCAGTGCAGGCTTTTGTCGACGGAAGTTTCCTGCGTCTCAAGGAAAATGTATCGCTGAATCAGCAAATGCTATGCGGCGGCGGGGTAGACGTCTCAAAGTCCTTCCCCTTCTCCTCTGTAATGCATCTGCATAGCATGATGGCAGCGTTTGTTATGGAAAACGCAACCAAATGCATGCAGATCATGCACTTCAAAGCACAAGGTCAGAATACAGAGGGGGGGGTGGGGGAAATTAGCGCTGTGCCGTACCTGCAAACTGCACTGTAGTTATTGATACTCCCTATTCCCTTTTATCACCCTGGAATAGTTTGTGCACAAACAACATAAACATGCAAATCCCATTCAATGTGTTTCTTCTCTCTCTCTCTCCCTCTCTCTCTCTCTCTCTCTCTCTCTCTCTCTCTCTCTCTCTCTCACTAAAGGCACTAAATCTGCTATTTATTTTGGCCTTGGTTCAGCTTGTGTTCTCTACACACACACACACACACACACACACACACACACACACACACACACACACACACACACACACACACACACACCTCACGACATTATCATAAAAACAAAAACACACTAGATGAATCTCTGCCTTTCACACACACACGCTCAGTCACACATGTACACAAACATGCGCACACACTAGCATGCCGCACGGGTGCATCATGCACTATACAGTATACAGACAGAAAAACAGACACACTCAAGAGGTACATTGTAAAACTCCTCAGCGTTAAGTGTACAAACAGAAACCAAAGGGTTCCTTTATTATACTTTTAACGATTTCTACAGTGCATGAATCATAAAGGAACAAAAGCGATCGGTGCTCACCCAGGGCTTGATGGAACTCGCCCGACACCGAGTTCATGGTGCTGGGTTGGAGGCCGTTGATGTTGAGCGCCCCCATCTGGTGGATCTGTGTGGTGGGGAAGGCCACGCTGGGCGTAAGGTAACCACCGTGACTCGCTGCCATGATGGCTGCCTGCTGCTGCATGAGCTGAAGAAGATGGACACGGAGAGGTGGGTGGAGAGAGAGAGAAGAGGTTGGTGGAGGGGATGGATGGAGGAGAGAGGTGGGTGGAGAGAGAGAGGAGGGTGGTGGAGGAGAGAGGTGGGTTGAGAGAGAGAGGAGGGTGGAGAGAGAGAGAAGAGGGTGGAGAGAGAGAGAAGAGGGTGGTGGAGGGGATGGATGGAGGAGAGAGGTGGGTGGAGAGAGAGGAGGGTGGCGGAGGGGATGGATGGAGGAGAGGGGGGGAGGGTGGGATTTACATAAAAAAGGTGAGGAAGTGGGACGAAGGGGAAAGAGAAGATGTGGGAAGGGTAGAATGGAGGGAGAGGGATGCGTGGTGAGGTGGATTGAGGGTAGAATGGAGGGAGAGGGATGCGTGGTGAGGTGGAGTGATGTGCACGGACGGATGGAAAGTACAGAGGAAAGTAGAGAGTGATAAAAGAAAGACAAGAAAAGAGAAGCTTGTCAACCTATGTTTAGTGAATCTGTCACCCGCTGCAGTTACATTTTAATAGCTGTCTGTCGAGGCCCATCCAAATCAAGGCATTGACACATGCACATTAGGCTTGATTTATAGTCTGGTGTGCGCTTACGGCTCCGCCGCTGAAAATAGCCGATCTGCAATCTGCCGCATGCGTCGTATTGCAAAGCGCTGTGAGCTTATATATCGGCTATGTCTTCGGTATGTGACACCGACAAAGTATAAATCAGGCTTTTTAGTATCTCGGTGTTGACGAAAAAAAAACGAAAGTTTGCAGCAGAAGATGCATTTTTCCTTTCCAATTGTGAAACTTCAGCATGTTTTGGTTGTGCACACAGTGAAGCCGCTGACGTCTCTCACCTCTGCTCTGGCCTCTCCTCTACCAGCGCTGCTTGGTTTCATTTGTCATCCTTGTCACTAGTAGCCTGACACTCATCCACAGTTTACATTTATGCTGTTTCTTTTCCTCAGACTAAAACCAAACCCTTAGCTGGCTTTCAGTGATACTGCTTGGATTGCTTTTTTTTGGTTTGTTTTGTTTTTACACAAAATGAATGCACCGGAGATTGTCTCTTCTCTAACAGACCATAAATCTTTACCATTGAACAAAAGGTCTCACTTTACCTGCATTGGTTCACCACACAGGTAACATATTTAGGCTACAAAGCAGAATTTCAATCTGACCAACTCTTAAAAAGATCCACAAGCTCAAAACTGTAGATCTGCTCATTTTGACAGTAACTTTAAACGCACGCACGCACGCACGCACACACACACACACACACACGTCTAAACTCTAAAGCATTACACAATGGACTTACTTTGAGTGCCTCATGTCTTTAATGTAATGTGCTTCATTGTACATCAAACGACTGCTTAGTTCTACTAATATGGCCTACTGATTAAGGACAGGCTCTGTTTGTATCATTTAAAGGACATTTTCAACCTATCTTCATATACGGTAATTGGTCCACACTAATGCTTGGTACGGTCTTAAAATGAGCATTAGTGACTTACCAGGTGGTGAACAGCGTTTTGTTTTTGACCCACTCAATGGACAATTCAAATGTCAAAAAGCACGATCTAAGTTTGTCTGAGCTCATTTCTTAACTACTTAAACCCTTTATACCAGTGGTTCTCAAAGTGGGGTCCGGGGACACACAGGGGTCCTCGGGGGGGTTCCAGGGGGTCCCAGTAAAATATGTTACTACAGCATCACAATCATTTTAAACACTTTAACCATATTTTATAATGTTGACTATTAGCTGACATATAGCTGAGATGTTTGAAAACCACATAAACATGACGTCCAAGTAAATTAATTGACATATCCAGCACGTTGCTGCACATGAACGTGCGAGTGGCCACTTCGAGGTCTACTTCCAGGAGGTGTGTCAGTGTGGAGCGCACAATCTAGCCAGGGGACCCCAGCTGATGTCAATCACCTTGATTGACTCTCAGACCTTGTCAGGCTGTACCATGAGGTCAGGGGAGTTGGTATTGGCGTGTGTGCGTGGGTGGTGTTCTTTTCTTATTGTTCAGTTTATTAATATTATGCATTTGATCAGTGGCGTGCACAGACATTTAGAGGGGCAGGTACTCAAGTGAGAAATGGGCACCTTGCAGCACATGGAATCGGCCGGTTGCCTTAATAGTGTGAGATTTATAGATTTTGGGGCATAAATAATATATTAGAAGCTTTTTTTTATCAAGAATTGATCAATGTCACCATGGTCCACATACTGCACATACTGTACACTGTACTTTTTTTTCTTCTTCAAAAGGGCACATTTCTGTCCAGAGGGCAAGGGAAGGTTGTGCTCTAGCACCCCCTAGTGTCTATCTGTGCACGCCACTGCATTTGATTTAATCTGTACTAGGGCAAAGTATGTAAATGTTAGTGCAGTTAAATTGTAAAAGTATGTTCTAAAAAGTCATTGTGGGAGTGTCCCTGCATAGTACTCTTGTGTGGGTAATTGCGACCGCAGACGGCGAGTTCTCAACAGGCCCGAAAATGAATATGGCCAGTACAGAATTCATTCCATATTTTGATCTGACCCCCATGCCAAAGCGCCACTACTGTAGGTATATATTAGGGGTGTGCATCTCTCCTTTACAAGACGATTCGATACGTATCGATATGCATGGGCTACGATGCGATTCAGAGATGATACATTTATACACAGAACGATTCGAATTCGATTCGATTCGGTGGAATTTGATGCGATTTCGATTTTGTGGAATTTGAGGCGATTCGATGCGATTCGATACGGTGCGATCTGACACATTTAACCTTTTTTAGATTTTTAATTTGAAGCTAGATCTATAAAGAATAGGGTTGGGACTTCATTAAAAAAACATCTAATTAATTGGAGGATTTGTGATTAATTAATCTCAATTAATCACATTTTAATCGCATATCAATAGGCCTATTTGACCTGATCAGTGAGCTTTTTTTTCAAATGGATTTGGATACGAGTGAATCAATGAATGAATAGTGACTACATAAGCATAGGCAATTAAAAAAGTAGTAATAATAATAGTGATAATATTATTATAATGCTTCTCTGAGTACTTTGATATTCCCATTCGTCTTTGTGTCTGCCCGTGTAAACACAGCATCGAGTGTGAGGGTTGGGGAACGGATGGACCATAGAGTTATTAAGGAGGACTCCTTCTAACTCCTTCTAACGATATGGACCAGAGTTAAACTAATGTTATCTCCCATGCTAACTAGTTGCTACCCTTGTCAGAAACAACACCACCATCCAGATCGGGTGGAAGCTGCTGATCACTTTGCTTGTGCCCGTGGATGGGAAATGAGATTTAAAAGGCTATAGAAGCGTGGATGAAAGGCAAAGCACAGATGTGCAATAAAGTTGTGTCGTGACTCGTATCTGCGCGTGTATTCCGTCTGACGACGAGTGGTTTATGCTGCTAGTGCTAGTGCTCGTCTGTTGTCGCTGGCTGCTGATGCATATAGAGCGTCATCATAAGCATGCGCCCGTCCTGCGCTGGAAGTAGCATATCTACAAGTTATCTATCCGTCGCAATGCACAGCGCTTTGGGCTTGTACATCTGTGTTTTTCCCGCAGTTAGTTGAATTATATCGATTCGCAGCTTTAGGATCGAACCAACGTCCGATGCAGACGCTATTTTGACCGATCCAGACACACGTGCATCGATGTAGTCGCATCGTTAATGTTAAAATCGATTATCGATTCATATCGATATTTTTTGACACCACTAGTATATATGCAGTACAATGTGCTGTATAGAGTGTGTAGGTAATAGTATATACATATATTGTAGTACAATGTGCTCATAGTGTGTAGTTAATAGTATATATATATATATTTACTGTAGTACAATGTGCTCATAGAGTGTGTACTGTAGGTATATACAGTATGTAGTACAATGTGCTGGTAGAGTGTGTACTGTAGTAGTAGTACAATGTGCTGTATAGAGTGTGTACTGTAGTAGTAGGACAATGTGCTGTATAGAGTGTGTACTGTAGTAGTAGTACAATGTGCTGTATAGAGTGTGTACTGTAGTAGTAGTACAATGTGCTGTATAGAGTGTGTACTGTAGTAGTAGGACAATGTGCTGTATAGAGTGTGTACTGTAGTAGCAGTACAATGTGCTGTATAGAGTGTGTACTGTAGTAGTAGTACAATGTGCTGTATAGAGTGTGTACTGTAGTAGTAGGACAATGTGCTGTATAGAGTGTGTACTGTAGTAGCAGTACAATGTGCTGTATAGAGTGTGTACTGTAGTAGTAGTACAATGTGCTGTATAGAGTGTGTACTGTAGTAGTAGTACAATGTGCTGTATAGAGTGTGTACTGTAGTAGTAGGACAATGTGCTGTATAGAGTGTGTACTGTAGTAGCAGTACAATGTGCTGTATAGAGTGTGTACTGTAGTAGTAGGACAATGTGCTGTATAGAGTGTGTACTGTAGTAGCAGTACAATGTGCTGTATAGAGTGTGTACTGTAGTAGTAGGACAATGTGCTGTATAGAGTGTGTACTGTAGTAGTAGGACAATGTGCTGGTAGAGTGTGTACTGTAGTAGTAGGACAATGTGCTGTATAGAGTGTGTACTGTAGTAGTAGTACAATGTGCTGTATAGAGTGTGTACTGTAGTAGTAGCACAATGTGCTGTATAGAGTGTGTACTGTAGTAGTAGTACAATGTGCTGTATAGAGTGTGTACTGTAGTAGCAGTACAATGTGCTGTATAGAGTGTGTACTGTAGTAGCAGTACAATGTGCTGGTAGAGTGTGTACTGTAGTAGTAGTACAATGTGCTGTATAGAGTGTGTACTGTAGTAGTAGTACAATGTGCTGTATAGAGTGTGTACTGTAGTAGTAGTACAATGTGCTGTATAGAGTGTGTACTGTAGTAGTAGTACAATGTGCTGTATAGAGTGTGTACTGTAGGTATATACATTAGTGTGTACTGTAGTAGTAGTACAATGTGCTGTATAGAGTGTGTACTGTAGTAGTAGTACAATGTGCTGGTAGAGTGTGTACTGTAGTAGCAGTACAATGTGCTGTATAGAGTGTGTACTGTAGTAGCAGTACAATGTGCTGGTAGAGTGTGTACTGTAGTAGTAGCACAATGTGCTGTATAGAGTGTGTACTGTAGTAGTAGTACAATGTGCTGTATAGAGTGTGTACTGTAGTAGTAGTACAATGTGCTGGTAGTCTACCAGCACATTGTACTACTACTACTACTACTACTACTACTACTACTACTACTACTACTACTACTCTACCAGTGGTAGAGTGTCTACTGTACTTTACTGTAGGTATATATGCCAGATGGAAAAGCAGTGCAGTGTGTCAGAGAACGGGAGGGTCAGGTTGTCATCTCAGCTGCTGGAACCTGTTGTTCCTGTGAGAGATTATCCAGCAGCCTGATACATTCTGTGGAACTAGTGAAAAACAAAAATAAACGCTCTGGGAACGGGAAGGGAGAAAAATAAAAGCCTGTGAAGGTTCACCAGAAACCTACAGGACGAATGAGCAAATATATTACCAACGCAATGAGATAACATTCCCTCGTTTAGCAGAGCTTCAAAACTCGTTAGCCACTTGCTAAACTGCTGCAAGTAAGGGGACAAAATTCATGCAACGTGACAAAATTCATGCAAAAAGTGTCAAACTGGTGTTTTAACACTTTTGCTGGGGAATCTTTCATAATAAAGGCGCCTAGAGTGCCCAGCAGATGGGGAGGCATAATCTTCCGTTACTACCTCGTTCTGTCATATCTAAAGTCTCTCTAGAAGCATTTATATTCCAAACAAGATGCTTGATTAAGTCAGAAATGAGGACAGAACATCAGCGTTATGATCAAAACCATGGACAGCGCAGTAGATTCAGTGAGAAGAGACAGTTTAGTCGGGCCGTAAACAAGGAAGTGAACGGCAGTTTCAGCGATCCCGTTTGATATCATTAATAAGTGCTGTATAAATCGTGTGAATTCCGTTTGTGTCCAAGCATAGGCATGGTAATGCCCCGCCTGCCTGTGATTGGCCAGGCCTACCGACACTGTCCTCCGAGGTGGATATGCTGGATCATGATGCTGGATAGTCTGATGCGAGGTTACTCTGTGGTGGGAAATAATAGAAGTAGTATGGTATGATACAAGAGAACGCTAGTAAGTTTTAGTTTTGTAGAAGAGGCAAACTAATATTGTTTATTCCGTTTGCTTTGATGGAATAATTGATTGAACTATAAAAGTCTATTTTCCCTTCATCTTTATTATTTTTAGTGTAATAGTATTAGTTTACTATAATTAGATTAATACATGCTAATCAACACTATCAAAGCAAACGGCATAAACAATACGTTTGCCTCTTCTACAAAAATAAAACTTTCAAGTTAGTTACAAGGCTGCATTCTGTTGTAGCCTATTATTTATTTCTCAATCTCACCACGGAGTAACCTCGCGTCTCGGAGGACAGTCAAGACGGGCAGTGTCAGTAGACAAATGACAGGCAGGCGGGGCGTTACCATGCCTCAGCCATGCCTATGCTCGGACACAAACGGAATTCACGCGTAAAAATCGTTACTAACACTAACACTTTTGGACAATGTTCAATTTAAGCATAAAGGTCAGAGATGAGACGGACCCAGATAAATGCTCTCCAAAGGCTACCATAGTTAAAGAAAGAAAGAGGTGACTGTTGAACAAACAGAACAGAGGAACTATTGATATAGTCTAAAGCTGTTCAATGAGATGAACCGTGGACAGCTGAGCACAGGACACTTCCTGGATGTCACACAGGTGAAGGACATCGTCGCTGTCCAGTGGAAACCTCTTATCTCCATATTCTACCTTTTGGGGTTTTTACATAAATGTACTCCCTACTTGATCAATGATCATACAGCGTCACACAAATAGCAAAGGTAGCAGATCCACCATCTCGAAACATAGCACAAAGCGACATGTTTTGAGTTTGTAGATCTGCTACCTTTGCTGCTTTCAAATTTGAATCCTGAAAAGTAATGGTTTGGGACATATGACGTTACTTTCCCACCCAACAGAGACAACATTATGCAACATTATGCCACATTAAGTGGTTCTCCAAAAGTTGTATTTTCAACTCCCATAACTCTCAAGACTTACAGACCATTGAGGTTCCATTTAGAACCGCCTCAAGGAACCCAGAAGGTTCACTTTGAGAACCCACTGCCTAAGAGGAAACATCAATAGGGAACCTGATGACGGATGGACCATGCTAAGTGTGATGATGGCCTTCAAACACGCATTGACATTAACACTTAACCCGCCGCCGTCAATTAATACCGTATTGCCAAAGTGTTATCGCGCGTAACACTTACTTTGAAGAGCCATCATCTGCAGCTCTACAGGGCTATGGGTTAGTTATTCTGTTCTGTTGTTGCTGGGTGTCTGCTGTCTATCGTTACTAACACTAACACTTTTTTTTTTTTTTTTTTTTTTTTTAAGATATTTTTTTGCGGCTTACGCCTTTTATTGATTTTTGAAGGGACAGACAGTAGGCTGACAGGAAACGGGAGAGAGATGGGGGGATGACATGCAGTAAAGGCCGTGTCGGGTCCGGGAGTCGAACCCGCGGCACACTGCGACTGGATTACCAGTCCGGTGCCCAGACCGTTACGCTACGGCCTGGGCAACACTAACACTTTTGGACAATGTTCAATTTAAGCATACAGATCAGAGATGAGACGGACCCAGATAAATGCTCTCCAAGGCTACCATAGTTAAAGAAAGAAAGAGGTGACTGTTGAACAAACCGAACAGAGGAACTATTGATATACATTATACAGTAGCCTAAAGCTGTTCAATGAGATGAACTGTGAACTCATTAAAGCGTGGACAGCTTTCTGGATGTCACACAGTTGAAGCACTTGAAGCAACTTAATGGAACAAAAAGGTTTCTCAAGGCAGAGACTAAAAGCACTCATGAAAGAGATGAGACCCTGTGGAATCATCTGCAGCTCAGGGCGCTGGGTTAGTTATTCTGATCTGTTGTTGCTGGGTGTCTGCTGTCTTAACGGTTGAAGACTTGATTGATTGATTGATGACTTTATTAGTCAGAAATGTAAACAGCTTATGGTACATGCAGTAAGACATTAAAGCTAAATGGATACACACATTGTGACCCTATGTATGCAATTCACCAAGATAGCATACAAAATGACCACAATAATACAAATCGTCAACAAATGAAAACACGATACACTACGTACAAAAGAGATGGGAAAATTACATTTTGCTCCCCTTTTGGTCTCTTGTGTTTTTTCAGGCCACGTTTGAAAGAATCTGCAGTGTTACACATCTTTTAATGGCATCAGAGCAGTAGAATGAGAACTGTCCCATGTTTGTTCTAAATTGGGAGATCATGGTCGACAGTGATGCTTCCCATGTTGTTTTAGGCAAGCTCTGTCCTACAAACAAAAAAATGTAGGCCTAGGTTTTGTTATTGTGAGTTACTTTGAAATATTGACTGTGGATGGGCTGGTTGTTGTAGGCTATTTGTTTATGTGACCGAATGTGCATGTATGTGCTTGTATACATAATGCCCCGGGGCTTGGTTTCTTTCACATTAAAAGCAGTGCTACATATAATGGCCTGTCATTATGTTACTTATGGTTGATTCATTGCACGAGTGTCGCGATTATTTCTGTTTCATTACATGCCGGACTAATGGTTGTTATGTAACTATAAAAATAAATATTGATCAGACAAATATCCCAATAGCACAACACAATAAAACAATCAATCCATGCCTACATAACACTCAGTCAGTGGACAATCTAACAAAGATATTGACTTAACGACCTTCCATTACTTTATCCATTTCGACTGTTTTCTCTATTTCTTTAGCATAAAGTAAGAGCTGAAATTAATTTCCATCAAATACAGCTCACAGTACTGTGTTACACATGGACACACACACGCATGCACGCACTCACACACACACACACACACACACACACACGCACACACACACACACACACACACCGTAAAAGAGGACAGAGAGAGGCCATTAGAGTTCCTGTACTCAGCTTAAATTCTCCCTCTGTGGAACATATGCTGTATGCCTAATTCAGGAAAAGAAAATCCATCGCCGTACAATGGTTTTTGCAGGTTGTGAACCAGCGGGTTTATCTGGGGAATCAATATTCCTTTGTAGGCTGTAGCTCCCTATCAGCCATGCAGCACTGTGTGGTATGGAAACACAAACACAATTGGACCAACCTTTCTGCCCCGTCTCGGTGTCAGTTTAATACCCCATAGCGATGTGTCATTGGAAATGTAGATGGCCGTGGCCTGAGACCGACTCCGGCGAGCAGAAATCAAACTCCTCTGCCAGTGGCACTAATGCTAATGACAATATTGTGGAAAACGGCGGAGGCACGGGGATGCCACTCTGCGCGTATTTGCATGGAGACCCTGCAAAGGAAAAGCCAATTATTTTCCCTCAATGCCCCTGTCAGGTAACCTGAAAGCGCTTGTCCTGCCACGGAACGCACGCTGCTGGCATCTCATCCATTAGCCGCCGTGCCTTGCCACCGCTATCTATTAACTCCTTTTGTCATTTGCATAATTTTATCAACGTGACAAATGGGAGCCATCCATTCCCTTCCAAATAAGATGAATTGAGCCGTAGTTGCAAAAGAAAGCGGGCGAATGGGAAACTAAACAAAAGCAATGACAGAGAAACAAACACGAGGCCTAGAGAGTCACTCCGGCGGAATGGGGGGCTCCACTTCTTTGATGATGCCGTGACTGCCCCCCTATTAAGATGTGAACGAGGCTGGGCTTTGAGATGGAAGGGTCTGATCTACCTCAGTATTGCAGAATAAATACACTGACAGACCAGTGGAGTTTTTTTGTCCACTAATCAGAAGCTTCTGAATGCGACTGCAGGGGACATAGGGCCGGTTCTAATAAGCTTGCTGCCCATTTGCTGGGGGCCTCGTGGCACTGTGCACAGTGTAATCCTTAGTGTTAATATAACTCAGAAGACTGTACAAATGGAACCAAATGGGCCCAGTCTTTGGAGTTTACAAATGTACCCTTAAGGGTCCGATTGGTTCAATTCCATTTGTACACACTTCGAAGTAAAGTATAACGCTTAGGACTTTACTGTGCACAAGCCGCTGGCCTGGATGGGTTAATAATGGGAGTGAAAGTGAATGCTATTGTAGCAACTGCAAGTACTAGCTAGTAGCTACACTCTCTCAAACGCATGGCTTGGATAATGCAGTTCTTAATGCCAGCCGTCAGATTGTCATGGATAACAACATAGCATTCACTGATGTTTCGTTCCAAATTACAACGCAGCAAATTGGAAACTCAAGCATGTAATTATATTGGAATAGAGTGGTTAATACAAACTGGCTGTGATAAAATAAAATAAAAAAGCGGTCTGGCAGAGAGTGCTCGTCTCGGCAGAATATTTTTTATTTTACTTTTCATATGTATATTCTTTATTCTCCCGCTCTCTCTAACTTTCATCCCAACTCAAAAGCCATTTTGGTTCCTTTATTTATGCTCTATCCGGCAGATAGCAAATGTCTCCCGCAGACAAAGAGCCGAGTTGAACTCAACAGAGTCTTCATCATCGCAGTCACAACCTTTGCGTGCCTCCTCTCGAAATGAAAGGCAGAGGGAGAGGGGCGGGGGAGCACATAGAAACAAGGGAGCATAAAGCAGAGGGGTGGGAGATGAAAGCCAGCAAAGAAAGTTGCCCGGGCTCCAGCAGCATCCATTTAGTGTCAGGCATCTGCTTTTTTATTGCAACCTGATGGCATTATTCTCCCCAGGTACCAGCAGGCAATCACCTCTTTATCACATGGCAATTATCTGTGGTGCGCTGCTCTGTGACTCGCTGACTCTCGGCACTGTCACATGTGACCTCTCGCAGCCCAACTGGCCGCCGAAAACCAAAGGAGGAGACAGGACACAGAGGTGGGGGGGAGAGGGGGGGTTCTAGGAGGTGAGGAATGGAAGAAAGAAGGCATAGTCACAATCCCAATTGGACAATGGGACAATAAGGCAAGTTCAAAGACTGAACACTGTAGCTCAAGTGCCTCATTTGTAACCTCCTGGCTCGGAGGCTATATTTCCACAGTAAGGTTTTAATAGGTTTTGTTTCATCTCTGATCCCACTTTGGTGTCTGTGCGCGACACACGCGTGCGTGCGTGTGCGTGTGTGTGTGTGTGCGCGTGTGTGTGCACACGTTTGTAGCATGAAACTGAGTGTGTGTGTTTGGGGGGGGCGTGGGGGGGGGGCACATGCAAATCATGTGTACAGTATAGCCTGTGTGTGTGTGTGTGCGTGTCCCCAGCTTAGCATTTAAACAAGATGGCCAAATGATGCAGTAATCTTTCACTGTAATTTCCTGAGCTGTGCTGTGCAGCGTTCCAAGAGAACGCTTTCAGCTCCGCTCTGAACCGAATCCTTCCAACAGGGGGAGATGTTTCCTAATGTGAGCCTTACAGTCATCATCTCCCCTCTCAACCCACACACACACACACACACACACACACAGGCACACACACACACACACACACACACACACACACACACACACACACACACACACACACACGCTGCTGCTGCTGTCAGTATTAGCATCCAACTAGAACCATTTTCTCTCCTCTCATTTATACAGCTCACATTCAGTCTAATGCATCTTTTAGGGAGAGGAGCCGGGGCACTACGCCTGAGGTGCCTTCAAATCTACAACCTGGCTCTGTCCTCTGACACGGCATGTAGTCTCTACCACCTAGAGACCTAGGCAAAGCTAAAATGGCTGTCTCTTCTTCACTGAGAGAGAGAGAGAGAGAGAGAGGGAGAGATACATGAGGAGACTTCAGATGATGGAGAAGGAAAGTTACTCATATCACATCTCCTCGTAAACAAAGACCTGCGATAGGATTTATACGGTGGCTACACTGTCAAATCCAGTGGTGGCAAGTAGCTAAGTACATTTACTTAAGTACAATTTTGAGGTATTTGTACTTTACTTTTATTTCTACTCCACTACATCTCGGATCTCGGAGCAGATCTACAAGCTCACAATGCGTTGCGATGCAACACATTGTATCTCTATGTTGCATTATTGATACTTTTACATTTGACCACTTAAACCCCAGCATCCGTATTGTGGGGGAAAGCTTTCGCAGGAAAATAGCAGATCTACAAGTGCACAACGCTCGTCGTGAGCTGAGCTCACAGATCAGCGATTCTCAACCATAATATGGTTGTTTTAGCGAGTGTTAATGGAACCTGTGAGATGACGTTAGTCTCAGAGATGAATGAACGCTCAGCATTGCTGAGCGTGTGACTGCGTACACTTTGGGGAACAATTATCACTTGATTCTAAATACTGTTATGGAATCTCTCTGTCTCTCTCTCTCTCTCTCTCTCTCTCTGCCTCTCTCCTCGCTTTGAAATCACCTTTTTGCAAATAGGATGTCTGCTGTCAGAGCACACCAGTGTCTGTGTCTATCTTGAAAACAGCACATTTCTCATTTTTTGGCGCATGTTGTCAGTGTTGTACTCTCCAATTTGTGTCCGCCCCCCACTACCACCCCACCCCTCCTTCCCTGGTTTGACTAAAATCCAATTTACTGGCTGTCAGCTCAACTCTATAATCCTATCCACAGCTGTAGTGGAGAAGGAGCTCTTTGAATTTACCATTTACTGTACTCTGTGGGTATGGCTATATATACCATTTCACTCCATGTCTGTATTCTATGCTATATGCCACTTCTCCTCGATCTGCTCTCTTCCTCCTCCTGGCCAATGTATATACTGTATATATATATGGAGAGTAGGCGGACACATAGTGTGTCTTTGGAGATAAAGTCCCTTTTCTGTCACTGCGGGTTTTCCCCCCCGCGTTTTGGGGGAGTATGTGCAGTTTATCTTGCCGCCAAAAGAAACATTTAAAGTATTGCCTCATTTCAGCACATTCCCCCATGCAGCAGCTTTGCAGGGAGGATCAGGAGGGCTGTGCGGAGCGCTCATACATGCAGCCAAGGCACCATGCACGTACCACCAGACCACTGTGGGAACGGGAGGCAGAACCCAATATATCGTCGCTGTCGGACAGAAACCTTACGGAATCTCCATACGTTGCAGGGAGTTTCGTAAATTAAGGCCCTACTCGATCATACTACACCATCACACAAAACGTGTCAAGCTTGTAGAGCTGCTACTTTTGGCGGTTTTGAATTTGAATCCTGAAAAGTCACAGTTTTGGACATAAAAATGATGAGGTTTCCACCCGACAGAAACGACATGCAAAGCTGGACCCCCACGGTACAGATAACGAACGACCTCCACCCCCCCCTCCCCACACACACACACACACACATACACACCCATCCGTATTATTGCATATCATTTGGAGGCCCGTCTTCAGATTCATTAGATAACGCTTCGGCGGCGATATTAAAACAAGAAAGAGAAACCCTGTGCTGATAATCCATTACTGTCTTGGCGTGCGCTTATTACTTTATCATAAGTTGGGGTTGAGTTTATCTGCAAGGTTGCCTTTGCCTCAGAGTTTCTCTCCACAGTACTTTTCTTTATTCTAGCTGAATTCATTACGGGGCTGTGCATGCGCGTCGTGTGATTCATAGTACTAATACAAGGAGAATTTCACCTTCACCGCCATCACTCACGCGGGTATAATCTTTGTGTCGGAGAAACCACATTACCTGCAAATTCTGCCTTAGATTTAACGGTAATTGAATCTCTCTAATGGTAAAGCATCTATTGTGCCCTTGTTATAGGTGCCTCTCTTTTCAGTCACAGCTCCGGTTTTTGTGGCAACATCCCTGGCCATTGTCATGTACTTAGACATGCATACGTGTGTGTGTGTGTGTGTGTGTGTGTGTGTGTGTGTGTGTGTGTGTGTGTGTGTGTGTACGAGCACGAGCGATGGAGTGAGTGGGTGTGTTGAGAGAGAGTGAAAGAGAGGGGGAGCAGCAGTGAGAGACAGCTTTTGCTACACAGTGTGTGTCTGTGTGCTAGACGTGAGTTTGTCCACATGAGCACGCAGGCAGCCACGCACGCAGCCTCACATGCACGCACGCACACACACAAACACACACACACACACACACACACACACACACACACACACACACACACACACGACACGTGCGTCCGATTGTATGAGTCGACACAGGCCTCTGCCATAGTAAATAAGAGTCATGGCCGACCCGCGCACGGCACAATGGTCTCCCTGCAGACCAACCGCTGCCTCCACTACCGCCCCTTAAACATTTGCATTTCTCCACATTTCCTGGGGACGGGGCTGCATTTCATGAATGGTAATGAAGGCGGAGAGTTTTACTGGAGAGAGCAGCAAGAGATGGCCTTGCAATTACTCCAGGATGGTCAATTTGCACATTTCACACTGGGGCCTGTGGCTGTGATATGAAAATGAAGGAAATGGATAAACCCCCCGAGAGACCCCCGGCCAGCGTCCCACAATTAATCCTGGCATTTAGAGAGAGAGAGAGAGAGAGAGAGAGAGAATATATACCTTTTTACATTCAAATACGGAAAAATAAATAAATAAATGAATTGTCCATTCCTTCTTCTGTAAATAAAGTGTTTTTTTGTGTGTGTGTATTTATGCAGCGCCCTGTGGCAGAAGCCCAGGGGGTTTTAGCTTGGTGGTGGTGGACTGAAACCTTAAATTCATTTCAGCTCCTTTTTCAAGCAGTTTACACACGGGCGTGAGTGAGTGCGTGCGTCCCTGCGTGCGTGCGTTAGTTGCCTATGGAATATTCTGAGTCATGTGTGGCTCTGAGGCCCAGAGGGAGAGACAGAGGAGAGAGGGGAGAAGCCAGGGTAGCATGCAGCACGTATCGAGAGGAGGGGGGAAGAGAGAGGGGGAGGGGGGGGGGGGGGGGGAGGGGGCTCGCGTGGGCTGAGTGAACTCATCAAAGAGCCAGGGGTCTGCAGTGTGTGGATGGTGCCATGCCCTGTGGGGGGAGGGGGGGGGGGGGGGTAAAGAGGGTAGAGTTGGTGAGAGGGTTACAGAGTTGAACTCACAGCATGTGTGTGCGTGCCTACGTGCAGAGGTTAGTGAGAGGCTAGGCACGGTGGCGTGGCAGTGCACGTTTTTGGAGCGAGGGAACGAGAGAGAGAGAGGGGGGGAAGCGAGAGAGCAATAGTCCCTAAAGAAAGCTGTGCAACGGTAACAAAAAAAGGTCAAAGCTCTATATTATATAATCAACAGCAGTGGTATTAAAGATGCCGTGGCCGTGCTGTGATTTTTTTCCCACCCAAAAACATTATCATCAGGTGTTATTATTATATATAAGGAGGAAGATTTTTCCAAAAAAGTCTACAGTCTAAAGTCTATTTGTTGAAAATATATTTTTTATGTGGACACATCTTAGAGTAAATATGAATAGAGATGGCACCCGAGTTCTCCTCCCATCCACTTGCATTAAGTTGCTCTAAAGCGCATGAGGCGTTTCCGGGTAGGAACAGAGTGCATCCTGGTATGGATTTGCCCCAAACACATGAACGCGCTGCCGTTGACTATCGTTGCACGCGTTCACGCGCGTTCACATATGAAACAGCGCTCACGTGTCATCGTGAACGTGCACAATGATAGTCAACGGATCAGCGCGTTGTGTGTTTGGGCCCACGCTGCAATACCAAATTCGGCTACTATGTCCATTTCGCCTCAGGGTTTCCTTTGGGTGCCGTCTCTATTCATATATACTCTAAGGGACACCAGTTCATTAAAGGTGTAGGGCAACGGAAATGGTGGACATTTTATTTTGAAGTTTTAGCTTGAAACGCTGGCTCTGAAGTTTCTGAACCAATCAGAGAGTCGCATCCCTCCAGGCTATGGGTCAGATAAGTCTGTGACTTCCTGCATATGAATATCATTTGTAAACAAAGTGACAAGAGGGGAAAAGCATGGGGGAAAACCACTGGGTATTCCCAAGTTGCATCGTTCCTAAGTAGGCCGGTGGCTGATGGGCACGTACAGGTCTAGTATTATATAATCAACAGCAGTGGTATTGCGTAGCTGTTTGCAAAGTCTTTTTAATACCTACAGTACAGCAATATGGCATTCACTCTGCTCAGTAGGGTTGGCTGTTAAACTATAGAATCCAACTAAGAAAGTAAATGGTAAATGGTGCATTTATATAGCGCCTTTATCCAAGGAGCTTTACATTCACACACACATTCATACACGGTGGCGGAAATCATGCAAGGCACCAACCAGCACATCAGGAGCAATCGACACTCTGGGGGAGCCCGGGTTCGAACAGGCAACCTTGTGGTTTCCATCCAGCCACTCTACCCCAGAGCCACTGCTGAGTAGGCTAATTAATACCGTTTGTCTACTCTCGCTCCAAGACGTCACATTAAAGCGACCTCCTCCGAGAGTCTTTGCGTTGCTGACTAAGGTAGAAGAGTACAAGGATGCCGAGGTAGAGGATGACAAAATGCAGGTTCCTTGCAGACTATAAGGGCCTTCCATTCCAATTAACGATAACTACAACCGTAACTATATAATACGTTGTTGGCAGATCATGGAAGAATCCACACCACTGCTTTAACAGGGATCACTTTCAGAGCAATTGATTATCAGTCAATCAAAATCCATCCCATTGTACCGGGTGTCAATAAATCACTCATGTTCAACATGTTGACAGAATGTTAGTGTTCATTAGAGTGGTTCATTATGATTATATACGTATGTTTAAAAAAATAAATAACCATCCTTTCCTATCGGCGAGGCAGTTTGTAAAATGCCGATGGCTGAGGGGACAAAACTCCTAACCCATTTAGACCTGAGGCCAATTCTAAAAACACCTTCTAAAGCCTAACCTAAGGTTTCTGAAAACATTACAATTTTGTATTCAGAAATTAAACAAAATAATGATGTTGCTAGCAACAACTAATGAGACACAGAGGTAGCATGCTGACTGAAAGGTATAACAACGTATAGCGGACCTTTTCCCACGCTAAGGGTCTGTATCTTTGTCCAGATGGTATGATATTGTCCAGAGTGAGTCCAAGATATGTGAAACTGTCAACCTGTTCTCTTGTTTTGTCCACATTCAGTCAGTGCACCACTGTGTAAAATGAGAAATGGTGTTCTGATAATCCGTAATAGAGTTATGTCATGTCATGGAGCAGTCCGAGAAGGCCAGTGAAACTGATGAAACTGGCACACTAAGGGTGCCCCCTAACCTGTGCTTTGTTTAAACGATGATTGAGCATATAATGCCAACAGCACTGGAGTTTCTGTGAGTTTGAGTTGAGTGTGTAGAAAACACTTGAAAGGGGTTCAAGTGGTTAGATGCAGGAGTGTTTTCTGTCCACATCATACTGCATTTGGCATGTAACCACGTGTACACAGCCAGTGCTCAAGTACTACAGTACATGGCTGGATGTGTAGGCGTGTGCATATAGCATATACTACTGTGTGTGTATACGTATTACTATTAAATCCATATCTCTACACAAAAGTAGCAGAGCTACAAGCTCAAAACACGTCGCTTGAATGAACGCCGACTGAATTAAATACATGTATACAATATCATAATTTAACAGTTTAATTAAAAAGAATCTTAACCTGGCATCCATTTTGGGGAGAATTGTTACATTTGTAATAATAATAACAAAATAAAATAAAATCTAAACATTGCCGAAATACCGTAGCACATGTACAATCTCACAATGAGCTTGTAGTTAAGAAAACTACCCCCTCTTTTCATTTACCACTTCCACCAGCATCAATAGTATTTTGAAGAAAACCATTGACGGAAACAGCCGATTGACAAGCTCACAGCGCGCCGCGTTAGTATCGCGCAGAAACATAAGAGTCGCCAGTATAGAGCTCTGAGGCACTCCGCTCAACTATGCATATGGAACATGTAGTCCCCATCACTCACTGTGTGTGCGTATAGGCTAGGGTAGGGGTTAGTATGTAGTCCCCATCACTCACCGATTGTGCGTAGGAGCTGTAGGTTAGGGTTGGGGTTAGCATGTAGTCCCCATCACTCACCGCGTGTGCGTAGGAGCTGTAGGTGCTGAAGGGCAGGGCGATGGCGGGGTTGAAGATGCCAAACTGCCCCACCATCTGCTGCATGCGTCTGATCGTGCGTTCCTTGTCTGTGTCGGCAAACTTGACTACCAGACTGGACGACGCCCCCTAGAGAGATAGAGAGAGAATCAGAGCAGTTAATTTGGACAGCACTTTTTTATTTCGTTTTAGTCATGTTTTAGTCATCTGAAAAGTTTTAAGTTGGGACTAGTTTTAGTCGACTACATATAAAGTTGATTTTGTTGACAAAAAAATATTTTGGTGGGACTTAATGGCGTCATAATGCTTGATGTGACACTTAAGACTTAACCCATTCACTATACTTCAAAAGAGTGAGTAACGCCCACGGACACAATACCAGAGGGAGCATTCTACTATGCATTCATTCTACTATTGTGCCACCAAAATGTTAAATGCTAAGTGGTAACACCATATCACACGACAAAAGTATATACAAGGTAAAGTAAAAATAGCAATACCACATGTAGAAATACTCTGTGAGAAGCAACGGTCCTGTATTCAGAATTGTACTTGAGCAAAACCACAAAAGTATTAAAAGATATACCTAGTAGTAGTACTCATTATACAGAATGTCCCAGTTCACAATCAGTTTTGTCAAAATGTCAACTTCTGGTGACCAATTGGAAAGGAGAGGACAATAAATAAATATATTTCTCCATTGAAATTCAATTCATTTGATTACTGTGCCAGTTTCAAATCAAATATAAACGGCTATAAATCCTTTCATATCGAAACGAGGTCTTTGCCATGACCTTCTTTTATTCGCAGGCAATAACCATCTGCTGCTTTCTCTTCTAAACAGAGAGCTCTCACCTCCTCTAACCTCAAACACAGGCCTACTGCAGTCCCTGTGCTGTGGACACTGGACAGTCTGTTTTCACCTAACCTCAACCACAGGCTAACTGCAGTACCTGTGGGCAGCCTATGTTTTTCATTCTATTCCAACCAGTGCCATTGTGGACTCTATACAGCCTGCTGCAGCATATAAAACTCTATCTCACTCAGTGATTAAATAGGTTTTCAATGTAATGGGTCCCGGGACCCAGGGGTGGTCGCTTAGATGGGTTCCAGGGACATTATTAGTCCTACTTCAAGTTCAGTACAGTACTGAGTACAGTACTGGGTCCTGGGATGCAGTAGTGACTGTCTAAGGATGTAGGATGCAGGCTATTTGCATCACTGTCACATGCACGCACGCATGCAGATTATTAATTCAAAACATACAATAAATCACTTCAGCCCTTCGCGATTCATTGTGAGCTTGTAGATCTGATATTTTTAGACATTTTAAAACTTAAAAATGGGACACTGAAATGGGACATTCTGCATAATAATCAGTACTTTTACTTTTCATGTATATTATGAGGCCAATTTCGTTTTCTACATTTACTCAAATAAATTCAGATTTCTTTTCTACATTGTAAGTATTGGAAAAATGGAGTATACTTCTTCCATCGCTGCACCCAACTCAACATATTTACAAAACACCAGGCTTCTCAACTCCAAAAGCAAGTAGACGTAGAATTGCATTGGCTATCGCATCAGATTACTTAGCATGCAGCGTTCATTAGCAACAGGATCTGATGTCAACATCAATGCTTAGCAAGCTCCTCGCATCGAGTGTCAGGCCTTGGAGTTTCATGGCACTAGATACTACACGATTGCACATTTGTCTTATTGGCAATTCTCTGTCTTACATATTTGTTCTTTGCAGACAGCATACATAAACATGAACCCAACAGAGGTGTGCGAGAAATATAAAAAAAATGAGTTATGTTTATGTCAAGGTGTTCTCCTGGCAGATGCAGCTAGAATGCTTCATTCCCTTCAATTAATGTACATAGAACATCTATCTAAATGCACCATGTACGTCTGTCTGTACGTATACGTGTGTACGGCTGAAATGCAGGTAACTTGAGAAGCGTTCGCCCCACCGACTTCAAATTCGACACACAGGGAGTGCATAGTGCACGGCGCATACACATCAAACGGCGACATACGCATCGAAGCACTGGATGAAAACTATTACTTGCGCGCTCTGCTTGTGCAAGTAATAACTGGGTGGGGTGTGCATTTCCAACTTGCATCGTTCCAAGTATAGGCCAGTGCCCAATGGGCACCACTCTAGTACATGCAAAGTTACCCAGGGCTGTAGTGATGCTGTCTACATACGTAGCCTGAGCTAACGTGTTAGGTTTCTGGTTTAGAACTTCTCTCCGGCAACCTGCAGATCTCGTCTACGTCAGCACGGCAGAGACCCTGAGCCGGGTCGCAGCTGAGATTTGCGCACGCCCTGATTGGTTCACATCATTTGGAGCGACGCCCACCCGGAAGGGTTGACTCCCACTTCTAGACCAGAGCGGCCAATGCGTTTCCCCAGGTTTTCATTTCAGGAAAATGAAAGCCTGGGTACCGCGGCTATGACATACGGTACACTGCACATTTTATCCCCCCTCATATAAATAGTATAAAAGGTAACCTTGGTGCTCCCACTCTCAGTCATAAGGTCAAATGATCTGCAACGTATAATTATGTGAAATGGGCGTTAAGATTGACAGGGTGCCATGCAGTAAGTGTCTGCTGACCTTAGTGAAGGTGTTCTTAAAAGAAAATGTTGCACTTTTCAGCCTCTTACTTTCTCTCTCTCTCTCTCTCTCTCTCTCTCTCTCTCTCTCTCTCTCTCTCTCCGTTTCTCTCTCTCTCTCCGTCTCAGTCTCTCCCTCTCTGGGGTGTTCTGTCCTCTTCGCGTCTCATTTCTCATCCAGCACTATTCCCTTGGTCTTGCCGTCGGGATAATGAAACCATGCAGGTGTGCGTCTGCCACACACCCTTCATTAAGAATCTTTAAATGATTCGGCGTTACACTTGACCTTTCAGCGAGCTCCACCTCCCCTCCCCCTCCCCGAAAACTGGCCAATCGATCCACATGAAAGGCCGAAATATTACTCTGATCTGACAGTGTAGAAAGGTTGTGTGTGTCAGCCGTGATAAGAGGCGCACCCCCTGAAATTGATGTGAGGTTGTCAATAATGGAGCTGCATGGATTGGATCGGGGGCTGCGGGTTGGGGTCTTTAGAAGGGATAAAGGGGTTGGGGCTTGTTTGGGATCTTCTGGGTTCAATCTGTCGAGGGTTTGGGTTAGAGCTGGGATCTTTCCAGCCCGTGTCCTACCCGAAACGAGCCCAACCTTAATTATTAATACATGCGTCCGACCCGGGCCCGACACCGACGCTCCCCCCTCCTTAATTTTTCTTTGAGGAAGGCACTGATAGCAAGCATGTTATTGTGATAATGTACAGCTTGCCTTGCCTGACTGTTGCGTTTAGACATTATACCACACTGTGTCTTGTAAATTACCATGAAAGGGAACCATTTTATATCTATAACCTACTATAGTAGCTACTACTACGCTGATAGTATAACACAGTGTAACGCGCACGCTCACAACAAACACACACACACACACACACACACACACACACACACACACACACACACACACACACACACACACACACACACACACACACACACACACACACACACACACACACACACACACACATTATGGTAGGCAGGCAGTTCTAATAGACAACTTTATTGCTTGGTTTTAAGAAGGAAGCCTTCCTTCTCCCCCCCCCCCCCCCCCCCCACCCCTCTCTCTCTGTGGTACACTGGAGATGCTGTGGGGTTTGAGAGCGTGTCAATCACAATTCATTTTCACATTTCAACAGCCTGATCGTGTGCATGGGGCTCAGGGTCTCTGCCGTGCTGACGTAGACGAGATCTGCAGGTTGCCGGAGAGAAGTTCAAAGACAGGCCGCTGACTGCAAAATTGTTGAACATAGATCTTATTCTCTCTCTCTCTCTCTCTCTCTCTCTCTCTCTGCCTAATATTCTGTATTTAGTTGTTGACGTTCTCCACGGCCCGCTAAGCTCCATGCCGTTTTCTTGTCAGGTCTGAATCACATGGATTGAAGGACGGGTGAGAGGGGGCAAGAGGGTGAGCTGTCTGTCCGCCTGTCTGCCTGATTTAGCTAAGTGTTTTATTGACTCGCTGACTGAATGGCAGGCTAGTTACTGTAGCTAGACATGAAACCGCTCGGATGTGACCGACCGCAGAACTGCAATGACCAGTGGTTTTCAACCTTTTTCATATGGTCCATCATTTTGTTCAGCATTTCTGCCACCGACCGCCATATGATGACATTTAGCCTCTCAAACCCAAAACGTAGAACATGGGATACATCAGCTACTCCATAGTAGTAGAAGTAGACTCACTTCAAGGTTAACTTGGGCACAACTCCAGTAGCGGGGCCCCTGACTGTTGTGTCTGCCCAGCGTTTTACTATCAGTGCCATTAAGTTTATTACAAGGTATAACTTTAGGAGAGTCTAGGACAGGACAGTGCGGGCAGGCGGCAAGACCGGAATACAGAGGAGCTCCTCGTAGTACTGAATATTTTAACTCAACGCCACACTAAAAAAGCTATTAAAGGCCTAGCTGCTTTGGTAATGAGACGCATGTAGCTGCTTGCTCCTCTTGGCTTCTCGGGTTTCTGTAGAAGTCAGGGATTTATAATCTGAGGGTATTAAGTTGTCTGCGACTCTGCAGCCAGGCCTCCTCTCCTATTCCGTCAACCAGGCTGGAGTGCGCCTGCTTGCATAATGGAAAATGTGGTTAATCGTAGATTGACTTGTCTGGATGAGTGAGAGGAATACAAAGCACAGTATAGTTTGTCTGTTTCACACACAACTCTAATTTTGTCCTTGTACCCTTCTTGTTTCTCTTCTCTTCTCTTCTCTTCTCTTCTCTTCTCTTCTCTTCTCTTCTCTTCTCTTCTCTTCTCTTCTCTTCTCTTCTCTTCTCTTCTCTTCTCTTCTCTTCTCTTCTCTTCTCTTCTCTTCCATGTCTTGTAATATCTTTCTTTCTCCAAAGCTTTAGGAGGTCTATAGTATAGACCCCCTAAAGCTATACATTCTTTCACTTTGCCATCATGCTGTCTCTCCTTGGGGTGCCGCCACGCATCTCATGGTCGGCCAGTTTAAGCGTCCGTTGCCACCATTGTTTATCTCCCAATTTCTCTCAGTCAGGCCTGTCAGGGTATCAGTGAGCGGAATCTCCATCGCTACAAAGGAGAAGGGGGACGAAGTGTGGAGTAAAAGTCTCATTAAATTTTTAAGCTGCCAAGTGTGAGCGGAATCCCCCTGCTGGGCGGCTCCCAGCGGCCTTTAGAGCCACTGGAGGAAGGGGAGTTAAACAGGGTGGATGAAACGGCAAGCAGCACCACAGAGCCCAGGAAAAGAGAGGAATTTGGAATTTCAAAAGGAATGTCAGCCTCTTTGCAATTCCTTCTCATTGCTGAGGAAGGCTCTGTGTCTGTCCGAAGCCCACGGCCCCTCATTGTGAATGAGGGAGATAAAGCCGCATAGCTATTTCCACAAGTTTCATTTTTACTGTACCTTCGTGGCTTACTTTATAATATGATAATAAGGATACATCTCTGCTTTCCCACTTAAGCCTGATTTACACTTCATTGTATAAACACAAAGCAGCACGTTGTGAGCCTATGCATCTGCTATTCTAGCTGCGCGACGCAGTCATATGACAATTATACAGTACATTTTGCCCATATAGGCCCAGGCTATTTTTGAGAATTTTCATCTATAATACCATGCTTAAAAAAGGGACACCAGGTTAATGCATGCTGGGCAAGACCTAATAGCCGGTTTAACTAAACGGATTTACCGGAATTTGGCAGAAGTACCGCCCATGGAAATGATGTTGACACTTTTTTATCTGTTTACATTCTGATTCACAGTGTTGTGATTGGTCTCAAAAGATCGTTGCCGGGGGAAATACGTACGACGGAAGTCCCGTCCCTATAGAACTCTGCATTAAATCGCTTTAGTTTGAACATACTATTGGTCCGACTGTCATTAGACCGACAACCTACCTCAAACCCTAACCCTAACCGCAAGCACGGGAGCAGCGCATACTCGGCCGCACTTCCGACCGTTGTTTCCGCATGTCGGTCCGTTGGTGTGTCTAATCTGCGTGTGCATCCCCCAGGCTTTTCTCTTCGCAGATGAGTAAAGGCTGGGAACGAGGCTATGGTTAATGTCGTTTAACTTTAACATGTTATACTTGCAATAGCTCACATTGTGTGTCATGGTGCATGCCGTAAGTCCAGACCAATCCACCAATGATTCGCCATGCAACTCCTTGCAACATGCAACCACAAACAAAGAGCTTTCAAATGATCTGAAATCTGACATAAGATTACCAGTGATCTCAATGTCCCAACAAATGCACAGGCATCACAGTTTTTTTTTCTCCATCTACGCCTGCAATGCTGATGTAATGACCGTGATGAATGACAGTATACGTTCGCTTCTGAGTAAAATGCCTTTGCTTTCATTTCCTCTCTTAATCAGAACACAATGCCGATAAAATAACCCTGTTTCTTGCAATTCAGGCATCATATTTCATCAGCGTTGCTTGGAAGCAATTTCACTTTCCTTGAAACTTTGATGCGAAATCTACATTAGGCTGGGTTTGAACTCGGGGCATTAATTCATGGCGTGTGCCACTGACGTGGAGTTTATGGGGAGGAGAGCTTTGAATAAGTTTGAACAAATTATCTCTTACAATAGCATGCATGCACACACACGCACACACGCACGCGCTCGCACACACACACACACACACACACACACACACACACACACACACACACACACACACACACACACACACACACACACACACACACACACACACACACACACACACACTGAATAAATGGATGGCTACATTCAGCCCGCATGTGCAAGTGCGCTTAGAAGGCCCATACTTTGCATTCAAGTTGTTTGCTTCCCCTCCTAATTATACTGATAAGGCATTCCCGCCCATTACTCCACCCTCACTATCCGGAGAAAAAATATATAAATACACATCCTATTTAGTGCTTGGTTAGTAAAATAATAGATGGCTGTAATCTATTAGGTTATTAGAATGTAAATTGCCTGGGAAGAAACAGTAGGGAGAGGGGGGGATTGGGGTGGGGGGGGGTGGACGCAACGCATCTTGAGCCATAAACAGTAACTTAAAAACATAATGGCAAGTAGATTGTTTAATGAGTAGAAGCACAGAGATCTATCATCGCATGTGAAATACTGACAGTCAAGTGCTGCATCTCATTGAATACATAACTAGATCATGGTGGTCGTCTGCCCGAGGCCTGCATAATGCTACTGTCTCTGGTGGCTTCCATCTTTGCTTTGGTCCATTGCACCTCTCTTAAAGGAGCGCTTCGCCCATTTTCAACTTTATTTTCACATAACTGCCGGTGTTTAAACCTTTGTAGTGTATACAGTACACATTGGCTGTTTGAAACAAGCTCACAACATGTTGCACCGTGTTGTGAGCTTGTCGATCTGCTATTCCCCCCCCCCCCAAAAAAATGACAAATATGTACACAAAATGTACACAAATCTAAATCTTGTATGGGCACAAATTATTTTCAGATGGGGTGTAGAACAAAGCGAGGGCTTGCAACTCACTTTAGGATGAGTTGGTCTTTGTCAAGGGTCTGCGGACAAATACATATTATTTTGGGGGTCCTTGAATGTTTGAGAACCACTGGTTTAAACAACATTAGGAAGGAAGCCCAAATAACCAAATTACACTTTAGAAACGAGCCCAAAAAACCGCAACTACCAATATTTAACAAGCGACTTTTCAGAAAAATAAGTCGCTTATAACAAGCATACATGGCAACACTGATAACTGGTCCATACTAATGAGCGTATATATGACACATTGTCTACTCTATTGGCGGGCTTATGCACAGTTCAGAAACCTGCCTACCAATGACATCATCAATTGATTCCAAGCTAATGGAAACTACAGCCGTTCTCTGGAAGGTTAGCATTCTGAAATATAAGCCATTGTTCTATTAGCATTAATAAAAAAATAAAAAGTTTGAAATCTTGTTTGAAATGGCCAAATATGCCAAGTGACAATGTTTCTGAGCTGTCCACAGCCCACCTCAGAGACAGACCGAGTAGACAGAAATTGTGCCATCTTTTGCCTGATGAAAAATAGATGGTGTATAATACAGTAATACAGTGTGCAGATGATTTTATTCTCTCCACTATAATGAGAGCATTGGTGAGGACCAATTATATGAAGACCTGTTGAAAATGGGTGAAGTGCTCCTTTAAGCCTGATTCATACAGACAAAACTATAGCCGATCTACAAGCTCACAGAGCATCACATCCACCACGCGGCGTGAGCTTATAGGTCAGCTAGTCGTCGTTTTCTTCCGTCTTAGCTCAGCGGTATATAGAGATTGCATGAGAGGGAGACTGCAGATTCAAATCCGCTCATACAGGGACATACAAAGCTCACGGATTGCAGCTTTAAAAAAAAATCACCCGGTTCACACACTTCTAAGTGGACTTCCCCCTCCATCTCCTCGTCTTCCCTTTTCTTCTCCACTTAACCCTCGCGCTGCTCCTGCTTCCATCTCAGCCCTGTGTGTGTGTGTGTGTGTGTGTCAGATGAAACGGGCTCCAATCCCGGGCTAAGCTGTAGCAGCTAGATATGGAGGTGAAATTAGCCTGTGGCTCTGTGGACCTGACCCGCTCACTGACCCCCCCCTTCCTCTCCCCCCTCCCCCCTCATCTCCATGTCACTCTGTCCCGGTACTTCCGTCCAACATGGCCCCACTGAATCCTGGCAATTTGCTTTACAGCTCCAGCGTTTAAATGTTTAATTGGGCCATCCATGCTGCGATGTGCGTGTGTGTGAGTGAGTGCTGAGTGGTGAGGCCACGGGTTGCGCGATAGGTGACGTGGGTGGTGGTGGTAGAGTAGTGTGCGTGTGTGTGTGTGTGTGTGGAGTAGGGTGGGACGGGACAGCGTGACCCTAGCAAGAGGTCACACATCTGACCTGTCATCGCCCTGTACGACCAGAGTTGGACTAATGCGGCGCTCAGGCCTTAAAGCACTTGTGCATAGTTACCATTAAACACAGATCCATACAGCGCAGTCCGCATAGTCGCTCTATGTGAGTGATGGAGACGAGCTCTTTGAGAATGCACTTACACATCGTGAACGTACACACACATGCACACACACACACACACACACACACACACACACACACACACACACAAGCATGGCACAGGCCTGTGTACGCACACAATGTCATCATGCCATGTAGGCATGTATGGCTTGCACGCACGCACGCATACACGCACGGTAGCACACACACATAGGTGAGACAGAGAGACAATCTCTCACACACTCGGCCCCCCCCCCACAGGTTTTCCTCTCTCCCACTCACACATACATATGAAGAGCCTACTCCCCCCCCCGAACATGAATAACGCAAATGTATTCAGCTCAAGTCCTCCGAGCTGGAAAATAAGATCAGTCAGCGAGCCTTTGACCCTTGCCCATGGCTGTACGAGCATGTGACAGAGAAACAGAGAGAGAGAGAGAGAGAGAGAGAGAGAGAGAGAGAAACCAATGTTGCCATGTCCGCTTATTATAAGCGACTTTGGGCTTGTAAATATTGGTAAAACTAAAATTGTGTAGTTTAAACAATTGTTTTATGTCATGGACCCCCACATTCATGTGTTAATTGTCCACGTATGATTCTAAAAACAATTCTTTTTTTCAAAAATATGTCAAATTTTTTACCGTTTCCTCAAGACTTTTCGGGAAATAGGCGATCTACAAGCTCACAACGCATCACATCGCAGCACATTCTGAGCTTGTAGATTCGCTTTTGTCAAATAGCCGATGTATATAGGTTTAAAGTAGTAATGTGGTCGCTTTTTTGAGGCTTGTTTTCATAGACCTGGTTGCTTTATTTCTCTCATAAACACAGAGAGAGAGTGAGAGAGAGAGCGCGAGAGAGACAGACAGACAGACAGACAGACAGAGATAAGAGACACAGAAAGAGAGAGAAGAGCATGCAGTTGCATATGTGAGCGCCTCATGCATTATGTGCGGCTGTGTCTCTGTGTGTCGGTACTTGTTAATGCACGCACATGCGCGTGTGTGTGAGCGTGTGTGTATCTATAAAATTTGATAGGCCTGCACTGGCCCACGCTTCGGGGGATTGGCTGGCCGCAGCTATATCAGGAAAACGCTCTTATTAGCTGCAGCGTTTACATCCAGTGCACTCCGTTAGCTAACTACGCTATTGGCTGGACATTATTCATGGTCACCCCCCCTCTCTGTTTCATCAGCCACTGCCTTGTTATAGCGGGAGGACACACACTCATGCACACACTCACACACATGCACAAGAATATTACGCACACACGCCCACAGACACACACGTGTATACAGTACACAAGTGCATACACATGCACAGAGATTATATGCACAGAACCACAGGCATAATGTACAATACATAAAAGTGTGTTTGTGCGTGCTGACATGCACGGATTGCACGCACATGCACGCTCACGCACTGGCTGACTCAGTTCATCTTAGTTCGTTAGAAAAATTACTCATTTAGGAATGACGCTATTGCTTCTAACAGTTGTCAAATGAGGGCCGGGGGCCAAGGATGCCCTTTTACAAATATATACTGTATGTCTCGTTATCGAGTGGTCTTTGGGCACTTTGAGTACAATGTAATGCTTTTCAATATTTCTTCACTCCGAATGACTGTGAATGAATGGTACAGTAAACCAACATGATTTTCCTTCTAAAAAGGAATCGATACGTATGGATAAATGACTGCTTTTACCCCGGTCAAGTTGGAACTACAGTATATGATCAAACTGGACACAAGTTGATGCGGTATCTACAGTATGTACACTTCAAGGTTTGATCAAGACTATTGACCAGCCTGACGGAACTATAGACACTATTTGAATAGGCCTGACTAACACATGGAGGAATGCTGGTCTGCTGGTGCTTTGCTCATCTTTGTGAGAGACAGACATACTATGGCTTTATAATACACAGTGTATGACATAGGGGTGGGACGATATGGGCACCTCACCATACGATATCTGTGGCGATATTAGGTCCTCGATAATGATAATACTACACAGTGTATGACATAGGGGTGGGACGATATGGGCACCTCACCATACGATATCTGTGGCGATATTAGGTCCTCGATAATGATAATACTACACAGTGTATGACATAGGGGTGGGACGATATGGGCACCTCACCATACGATATCTGTGGCGATATTAGGTCCTCGATAATGATAATATCACAATGTTCGATATATTGCAATATTCAATATTGCAAGAGATTTCATCAACACTATATCACGATATCTGTAACTGAAAATGAAAAGACAACCATAAAAGGCAAAAATCTGGAATTATGTAGGCCTATTTATTCCAAAAATTTAAAACAAGATATTCTTTTGTGTCACAAACTGGTCATGAATCTTGCCTCCGCCAAACAGCAACTTTGCAACTTGTCCACAACCTATTACTATTTACTACTAGTACTAACTAACCAATATCACGATATTGCCTAAGCCCTCTCTCCTCCACCAGCCCAGCTCAGCCCCTGCTGCAGGATATGAGATGCTGATCAGATTTCTATAATCAATTTACCAGAGCAGGAGGTATAAATCCTGTCCATTCACTCCTCACTGGCCTTCCTTCTTCTCTCCCCCGTCACCCCCCCCCCCCCCCTCTCTCTCTCTCTCTCTCTCTCTCTCTCTCTCTCTCACACTCTCTCTCTTTCTGTCTTTCTACCTCTCTTCCTCCCTATCAGCCCTCTGCTTATAGTCAGATGAATAATTCAGCAGCCGATGTGGTGAAAGGTGGAGTAAACAAGTCTATTGCCTAATATCCCGAGAGGCTGCCAAAGGAGAGACGAGTGAGGGGAGAGAGAGATAGGGGTGTGTCTGTGTGTCTGTAATTCTGTATGTCTGTGCGAGTGTGTGGGTTAGGGTTGTGGGGGGTAGCAGGGGGTGGTGTGTGTGTGTGTGTGTGTGTGTGTGTGTGTGTGTGTGTGTGTGTGTGTGTGTGTGTGTGTGTGTGTGTGTGTGTGTGTGTGTGTGTGTGTGTGTGTGTGTGTGTGTGTGTGTGTGTGTGTGTGTGTGTGTGTGTGTGTGTGTGTGTGTGTGTGTGTGGGAGAGCAGAGAACGTGAGTGCGGTGGATGGGAGGCAGTATCTATTGAGCACGGACATCCACACAGCCTATCCTGGAGGCCTGCAGTCATTTGCACTTAGATTGACCCCAAGGTTGCACCAAAATGCCACTGCCAGCTTTTACTACTACTCCCCCACCCCCCATTCTCTGTCTCTCTTGAGCCACACACTGGCGACCATAAATAATGAAATCATACAGTGAAACGCAGCACCTGTGTGTGTGTGTGTGTGTGTGTGTGTGTGTGTGTGTGTGTGTGTGTGTGAGAGAGAGAGAGAGAGAGAGAGAGAGAGATGGAAGAGAGTTCAGGGTCCCTGCTTTTCTCAGAGGCGAGAGTTCCTCAAACAAAAGAGAGGATAAAAGCAGAGGGTACTTCAAGCCGTTGTATAATACAGGCTGCACGACCCCGCCTGGGCCGAGCAATGCCGCAACAGAATAACTCTATTCAGGTTTGGAGTGCAGAGTAAGTAGCTTTTGTTTCAATACCCTCAAGCAGGACCCGGACTAAACATGAGACACATGCAAATAAACCACAACACACCTGCCATTTGCTCAGCAAATTCAATAGAGTAGTGAATTTTCCGGATTAGTTTTATGTGACCGCGGCAACGGCCATCATACCCTGGAGTTCTGTTCAATGGTTATGCAAGTGGAGCTTAATAAATGCAGTGGACTTTAGCCTGCCCCAAAACTTTCATCATTATTCAGAAAATTATTGTGTGGAGATGACATTTCAATATAACAATTAGAACATTAGTTAAAAAGTCATGGGTTGAATTGGGTGAATATGTTTTCTTCTCAGAGCTGTGATATTTATGAGGACAGTTGATGTGCTTTGTATGAGTGGGAAGGTTCACATCTGAGTGTTGAGGGCTCTTCATCATGAGAGGTTTCCACACATTTGTTGTGTGTGTGTGTGTGTGTGTCAGGGTTAGAAATTAACTTTGTGGGTTATTAAACATTGTTACAACTTAAACGTACTTAATGAGTACAAATCAACTGAATTCAGTGCTATTCTTTAAAACAACCTTTGGCTTTGGCATGATCAACTCTTATATGACTCCATGTTAAAGCCTCAAGGCCTATTCATACTCCAGTTTTAGGTGATAAAAAACGACAACATGATGTCACACCGTGGTGGTCAGTGCTTCACTGCTCACCGTGGTGGTCAGTGCTTCACTGCTCACCGTGGTGGTCAGTGCTTCACTGCTCACCGTGGTGGTAAGCGCTTCACTGCTCACCCAAACACATCTCTCTGTTTTTACATCCACCGAAACGTTCACCTAAAACTGTAGTATGAATAGGCCTTTAGTGCCATGATTTCGGAACATTTTCTGTTTTTCTTAATACTTCTTCTTTTGTGTGAGAATGTTTTGCCTATGTCTTTTCTCTTTGCCATTGTGAACTGCAGTTCCACTGGCACACAAGTGGAAAAGCGTGGACTGACATATCAGGAGTTCAGGACCATGTCATGTGTTATCAAATTAATCCGTTTTTTGCCAATTAACTGATTTTGAGGGCATAATGGTCCATTTTCATTTTTTTTCTCCACACACTTAATTTGTGTGTAATTTGTGTGGGTGTAATTTGTGTGGGTCTACTTTGTGTGTGTGTACTTTGTGTGTGTGTGTGTGTACTTTGTGTGTACTTTGTGTGTACTTTGTGTGTGTGTGTGTGTGTGTGTGTGTGTGTGTGTGTGATGAGTTGCTGTGCAGGTGTGTACGTACGAGCATGGGAGATGTACTCACGGGCATGGTCTGACTGCCGTGGAGGGCACTGATTGCAGACTGGGCTTCGGTGTGTGTGGAGAACTTTACAAAGGCACAGCCTGAAAGAGACAATACACACGTTGAAGAATAATTATCGTCAGTGCACAAGCAAAAAAAGGGACAGAAATTGTGCCTTTTATTAAAATCCACAAAGGGAAGCACGTCAAAACATTGTAGAGAAGCACTGGGAGACTCCCTTTGCACAGCAGGCTGCCCCACTCTAGGCAGCAGGCAGGCAGACAGGCAGGCCAGGGCTGCAGGCAACAGATTTCACTGATGAAGCAGAAAAGCACGCTATTTAGTGCCACATGCCTGTCTGTGCATATTAAATATTAGCTAACCTTGCTAAATTCACAATATGTTAAAGAGGACTACCCCTCGCTTCAAGACCTACGTGGCAATAACACACATATTTGGGAAATTAATGTATTCCTCAAATTCACAAGGTGCAGAGTCAAAGTTTTAATATAATTTAGCCCTCTAGCTATAGGATCGTTTCAAATTATGCTGAGCAGTCGGCTGCGTAAATGTGACCTTCCAAGATGTTTGAGCTTCAACAACAAATTAGCTTCATTTTGTAGTAGTAAAGTAGTAAAACAGTTTTGAATATTAAATTGTTGGCCTATACTTTGTTTTGGTTTCTGGTGAGGCATTGATTATTGTCACTTCCTTGTAAGAGTCCAGATTTCTCAGGAGGCACTGATTGCAACTCTTTCTCTTTCACTCCATTTCTTCAAATGATTTATCCATAGCATCATATCCTAGCAAGTTCTCTTTCAGTTTTCCCAAGCAACATTTTGAAGTCAGCAAGCTAAAATGGGGAAATTGGGAGTTCTACTGAAGTAAAAAAAATATGTATATATAATTTTAAAACTGCATTAGAAAACACTAATGGACAGGATGTGTCATTTGCAATCCAATATTTTGAGCGGTTCAACCAAGAGAGCAGAATAGAGTACTTCTGATTTAGACTTAAGCCTCAGTTATACTTACAGTAGTTGCGTGTAAAAAATAGCCGATGTACAAGCTCAGGACTCGCTGTGCTGCGGTGCGTTTAGAGCTTGCAGATCGGCTATTTCCAGTGCGCGACACTGCCACGCAACAAAGTATAAATCAGACCTAAGAGAGCACACACAAATCTTGCTGGAGCTGCTGCAGCAGCAGAGAGAAATTCTGTTCAACTGCTTTTCTGCTACGCCCGTTCTCTCAGCAGGGAGCGCCGGAATTGTTTTGACGTCCATCTTTCCCTCTCTTACTCCAAAAACCACTGCAGAGTCAGATCGCTCCAGCTTCAAGCCCCCACAGATATAATTCCACAATAAGCCCTGCGCTGGTGAATGGGTTTGAGAGATGTGAGAAACCACTGTTCACTTTGCTCTTTGCTGCTTGTCAGGGGGAATTGATGTCTCCAAGTTTTTGGCTGTCTAAAAAAGTAGGGGGGGGGAAGAAAAGAAAGGAATAGAAGAGGCCCTGCAGACCAGTGCACTGCAGTGTCCCTGTTCCAGAACAATCCTCACATTTATTTAACTCTAAGAATGTAGAAACACTAAGAGTTACCATTAAATAGACACTGCAGTGTCCCTGTTCCAGTACAATCCTCACATTTATTTCACTCTAGGAATGTAGAAACACTGAGAGTTACCATTAAACGGACACTGCAGATTTTATTGTAAGGTCAGAAGTAGTCATGTGTTCATAAGAAAAATATCCTGTACTTCTGAAATAAGTGAATACGAATGGCACGATGCCCAATGGCATTCATTCACATACTGTAAATACTACAACATGTTATTGACGACTCTTTGACTTTGTAATTATATCCACAAAATAGCCTCATTAGTATTTATGTGGTGCACGACGCAGCTGTAAATAGTCTATCTTGCTATTTGAAGTTTCTGGCCTTTAGTTTGAGGGCACTAAGCGTTAATGTTTATCGGCAGAGCAATTGATGGGTTGGCAAGTTTGACACGCAGCAGTGGCACCGCTACAGCTGGTGCTGACAGACCTAAAAGCTGGGCCTAATGAAAAGGGACAATCCACCATAAGGACATTGACCTTTATTGCACTTTACATCTGCATTTTATTTTCGACCAGTGTGCCTATTGATTCTATGTGGCTTTGTATATAAAGGGGAAGAGGAACAATGTTTGTTTGGCCAGTTAGATTGGAATATTAGAAATATTACTGACACACATACATCAGCACACATGCGCTATCGAGAGAGTTACAACACTCCCACCATTGTAAACGGAAGAATATTCATATAGTATTCAATATTCATTCATTTATTGCCAAAACCATCTTGGAATTAGTTTCAGTGTGCTGAGAGATAACAAGAACAAGAAGAATGTGGAAGTAATGCTTGCCATCGGGCAACCAGTAGTTCCAATTCCAAACACTGCTGTGTGTAGTTCCAACATTGAAGCCTAATTGGTGTTGATGAAGCATGTGTGATAGCTGAACCATGTAGTCGTGGCGAGAACAAAGTGTGTCATTATTCTCTCTTTCAATCTCTTTCTGGGAATGAATGTAGTCTCTACAGGGAGACAATCTCCTGGAAGCAGGACCTTACGGGTCCATTTGGTTCCATTTGTTCACTCTCAGAGTTACAGTAGGCTACACACCCCTAAGGGTCCATTTGGAACCCCCTCGAGGAACCACAAGGGTCCCTGGACCCCAATTTGAGACCCACTGGCGTAGCAGAGTCTTCCCAGTGAGCCAACATCATCAGCATCCTGACTGTGTTTGACCAGAATGGAACACAACCTTAATTAACCATCATTGGTAACACCTATGACAGAAATAAGGAATAGGCACAATTTCTTTCCAATACAGAGAAGCTATTGTACATTGTAAAAACATCGCTGTTTGAAGGCATTAGAATTATGTTTTTTTGCATTGTGTACAATTAGCGTGGAATCCAGACTGATTTGCTCTGTTCAGCGGACCATTTTTCTCACTTTGCCTGACCATGCATGGTCCTATTTGACTCGTATTTCCATATGTCACCAATTACGTAGGCAAGTCAGGAAGTCACTTATGTTTTACATCGCAAGTACCAACCCTTAAAAAATAAATTATGCTTGTTCATAATATATTTTTAATATTTGTCTTTCTTTTTAACCCGTGCCCCCCCCCCTTTGTGCTGTATTTTTAACCTTATTGTATGCCTGTATGAGCTGTGGGATCATCTTAATTTCCCCTCTGTCTGTCTGTCTGCCTCTGTGACCCCCAAATGGGAACCGGTTCAGTTATTTTTGGTTCTTAGTCCATGAGCCAGAGTTCTAAAATTGGTGGGAAGAACTAGACTTATATTAAATTGTTTATACGATCAATACAAGTAAATTAATACATGATAACCCTTCCACAGTAGTAGCTTTTTCATATTTTTGATTATTTTGCATATTTTCCTACATAATGCCTCATTTGCATATTTGAAAATGTAAAATTTGTGATACAATAAATCATTGTCTTCGTGTAAGTACTCAACTGGGGAAGTTTCATGGTGATAACAATCTAATATAGGTATGGTTTTGCCCACTAAATTCATAATAACATTCCAAATTTTGGAGCTTTGGCTCATGGACTAAGAACCAAATAGAACTGAACCAGTTCCCATTGGGAACCAACCGTTGGAAAAGGGGCCTGTCTGTGTCTATATCTATCTATCTACTGTATCTATCTTGATCTGAGTGAAAGCGGAAGATTGTTCCAGTCAGATAATATAGGGATGTTGTGTATGTTTCCGAGGCTCCAAGGCTACAGTGGTCTCACTGCTCCATTGTTTTTGCATCATTGGACACTATGGTTCCTAGTTCCTACCTTTGCTGTTTCCATCAGGACCTCTTAGGACCGTGCACTCCTCGATGACTCCGTAGGGCTCAAAGAGGCGGTAGACATCCTCCTCTGTCTGTTGTTTGTTCAGCATCCCCACGAACAGCTTCCTGTCTTCTGGAACAAACAGCAACAAAAGAGGTTAACACTGCAATTCAGGCCTTTAGTTTTAATACATTAAACATTATTGTAAACCAATCAGACCAACGTATTATGGTAGAGCAGTGATTCTCAACATGTGGGTAACGGGGCCTGCTGGTGGTCCGTGAGGGTAGTGCAAGTGTGCCCCCAAATAATTGGGAAAACACTACAATTTTAATAATATTATGACATATATAAAAATATATATGTGTAGAAACAATTTCATGGTATTTCTTTCTTTAAAACCTTGACAAAAGGCTCTAAGGCCAGCGGTCCGGGCACCTATAGGCTCCAATGTAGCCTCGCGTTGACCCGCATTGTGGGTTCGACGGCCTTTGCTGCGTGTCACTCCCCGTTTCCTCTACCTACTGTACTATCAATAAAGGCATACAAAATACATCTTCAAAAACTAATTATATATACAGGTACTATATATACCCTACTATTCCATTGAGA
>NC_139701.1:37987368-38082368 GCF_964188405.1 Protomyctophum parallelum
CAGAGTCACGTTGCCCCTCCACCCCCCACCCCCCCATAGAGACAGTCACCTTTCGCCTCGCCGCTATATGGCCCTCATAACTCTGCAGTGGCTCCTCCAGTGCTTCCTGGTCCGGTGCGTGATGGGAGTGTGACAGCCTATGGATTAATGTATGCGGTTGACCTATATCAATTTGATATGAGCTGCAGTGTGACGATCACAGCGTGAACAGACCTCATGTGGCACATCTTTAAAATACGATACTGTAACCGTCGCCCCCCTCCCGTCCCCCCACCGCGCTGATAGATTGCTCACTGGGAAATCACCACCAGCTGAATGGAATAATTTTTATTGCACTACCCGGCGTATCACGAATTGGCCACTATATATCATATTCTTCTGTAATATTGGTTTATGGTGGGCTACAAAAGAAGCCCCTTAAGTTGGTGAGCCATGTTGTTCCATCTCGGCGTGGCATTTTAGGGCTGGTGTTTTCATCTATAAAATGAGATCATCTGAACCCTGGCCTATATACTGTACATCCAGCGGGTGGCAGGAATGTCATATTTACAATTAGACGCAGACTTGTTTAAATTCTGTCCCAAATGCCAGTATGGAAATTGGAAAAAGGGACGTACGTGTGTGTTCTGTACCCTCAGGAACACGTGGCATTTTATAACTATAAATGAATAGATGTTCCTAAATGCTTTTTAAATTAAAAAAAATTGCAGATTCCTTAACATGTCGATGTTTTTAATTGGTCTGGTTACGAAACAGAAAAAACAAACAAAATAACCAGCTCCTTTTAAATGTGAATTGTTTAAATCTGGTCTCTTTTTTGTGTTTTCTGCTTGTTAACAGTGTTCTTAATTATGCTCATGTACGCCTGTCTTGGCCAAAGATGTGTTTAATCTCAACGGTGCACCAAGCTTGGGTTGAATAGTCGTTAAATAAAACATTCAAATGATCAATTTAAAAATGAACTCTGAGCTCTTTTCACTGCACAGAGAGAGAGAGAGAGAGAGAGAGGCATGGAAAACAAGCTAACAATGCATGAAAGCAGATCATGTACTGTAGAAGATCTGTTCCACCGACCATAGAGGAGGCCTCTGCCTCGCCAGCTCTGCGTCTAAAATGGCACCTTGGGAATTCAGCTCTTGTGTTCATCAGCGACGGGAACATTATCTTGTTTATCTACAGCACTGCGTGCACCCCGCCACCCACCCATACACACACACACGTACAACAACACATGTACACACGCAATTATGGTGATGGGGGAAAGGGGAGGGGCGGATAGAGAGAGAGAGGGAGGTAGAGAGAGAGTGAAACAAACTAAATTTTCACAACAGCATACACGCACACACACAAGCGCACACGCACGCACGCATATGCACCGCACATCACAACACACGCACGCTCTCCGACAAACCATGCACGCACGCCGCCCTTGTAATGCGCTTATAAATTAGTTACCACTTTAGGGGAAAGTCCAAATTGATGATGGAACTCTTGCAGACTCTCTCTTGTTAAATCATTCAGCAGCAGAGAGAGGAAGTGTGCTGTGCTGCTCGGGCTTTCTATTTAAACACGATGAGACGCGTGTCCCACTGTTAACAGACTTTTTACAGCTATACAGTAAGTATATCGACTGGCTCTTTAATGTAGCCTGTGCCCGGTGGATTAGTGCTGCCTCACAGCAGGGGGTCGGGGGTTAGAGAGCGTATACTGTACGTACAGCACACTGCCCTGCTATACTGTAGTGCACAAGAAAAAAACCCAGGGAGGGTGTAATGTACTTACTGTACTGTAAGTACATTATGTCGCGTTCACACTGGCAGATACAAAGATACAGGCTGTACCGTTCCATTTTCAATGGTCGCCTGCGTGATGAAGATACAAAGTTACATCCAAAGCTACAACAACTATACATAAACCTTAGACTTAGATTAGTAAAACCAGAGTCCCCATGGAGTCTGCATGGGGGGGTGGGGGACAACATTAGCCAGAAATATCCAATCTAAAAGCTGTTGTGAGCTTAGATTGGCTATTTCTGTCAAACTGAGAATAGAGGATTTAAGTGGTGAGTTATGTTTGAGATAGGGTCCAAAGGGAAGCACATCTCAAGAAATTCTACAGGTGCTGAACTAAAAGAATAGTTACAATGAGAAAGGAGGGTTGTCCGCACTCTGAATATCTGCTAGTAAGAGTAACAAACTGTTTGTTACTTTTCAATAAAGGTTTCCTGGGAGAGGATATTCAGTGTGAGGACATCCATCCTTTCTCACTAAGTACAGTATGTTTGACCTACAACCTCACACAACATAGATCTGTTATTTTCACACTATCTACCCGGATAGCCGGTTAGCCAATAGTACTCCTGTTGTTCCTCACCAAAAACATACATTCTCCAGATGTGAGCTTGATCTGCTATTTTAACTGAATGTTTGTCTAGTGACTCTAGTACAGGGGTACTTATTATCAAAAGAGCCATTTCTGGCCCCAAAGATTATTACAATTCTATCTGGAGCCGCAAAATATTAGCTTTATATGTTTGCCGTAATAAAGCAAACTTTAATTATTTGATTTTCCTGGTCTTTCAATATTGCATTTTATTGTTTGCTAATTTCTAAGTATATACCAGTAAGCCAGCAGCATTGGTGGTGAAAACAAACAAAGATGTCTTGGCATTAATACATTCTTTATTTTCCTTCATTTAAATTGTTCCTTATTTTTATCTGGTGTATAGGCAAACATTGTTTTGCAATATCAAAATGAAAGAATAACTTTATGCCTACTGAAAACCTCTTATTCCTTTTCATACTTCTTTTCCCAAACAACTAGGAGCCACGGGAGAGGGCCTAAGGCGCGATTCATGCTCCTATTTTAGAGCCGAATAAAAGTCGGTTTGGCTCTGTAGAGCCTACAATGTGACGTCATTTGAGGTTCGGGGGGCGGGTACCGTCCTAAAGTCGGCTCTTCGGTGCTACTGAAAATGTCTGACGAGCCGAAATCATTTCGGCACTACAGCGGTAAAATAGGAGTATGAATCGGCCCTAAGAGCCACATGCGGCTCTAGAGCAGCGGGTTGCCTACCCCTGGTCTAGTATGACATGCCCAGGTAGGCTATGGTTAACACTGAAACACTGTAAATCAAAAGACTTATCGGTGTGTTTCAAATGTACTGCTGTTCACATAGCAGCCATTTAGAGAGCATTTTACAGGTCCTGTAAAGTAGTTTATTGAAGCTAACTGTGATGGCACACAGTCATTTATTGTTGGCTTTATTGTTGATATGAGTGTCTTACTGTCTTAGACTAGAGGCATGCTGACATTAAGTTGAAAGTATGAGCCATCGAGACTATACTGTTGTGGATAAATTACTCAACCCTAGAACTGGAGCCAAAGTATAGATGGCATTGGTGGAAAAAAGTACCTAAACTTTTTCACGTCAAGGACCCCCAAATATGGCTTGTGGACCCTCATTTGAAAAGATACCCGAATAAGAGAACATTTTTACGGCTCTAGCAGTGATTCTCAACCATTTTTTATTTCAATGACCCTCAGTTTGATATGCAATAGGCTACGGACCCCCATCTAATGGCATTTCTATATCTCTGGGACCCTAATGTATATTGTAAAATCTAAGTTAATTTAACTCTGAGAGTGTACAATCTGGGTTACAGACCCATAAGGGTCCATTTGGTTCCTAACTATCATATAGCTGGGAACCCCCTGGAACTCCATCAAGGACTCCACTTTGGGAACCGACTTAAAGGACCACTTCACCACTTTTCAACCTATCTTCGTACAATTGGTCCTCACTAATGTTCATGCTAAAATTCCACAATTGTTTTCTACTCAGTCTGTGTCCGAGTAGGAGGGCTGTGGGCAGCTAATAAATCCGTTCACCAGTGACATCATCGATGGGGAATCCAAGCTAATAGAAACTGCAGGCTTTCTATTCCAGAAAATGGAAGCCATCGTTCTCACGATAAGAAAAATCTAAATGTACTATATATATATATATAATTATCTTAAAAAAAAAAATCGTCCCCCCACCCTGGAGATCCCCCTAGCCTCGCGTAGTGATACTAAAGCTGCGTTCAGACTCGCCTCGGTTCGTCCTGTTTGTACCGCACCAGGTTCACGCAATTCTCGTCTTTGCATTGACTTTGTATGTAATTGTGCCACTCTAACCATTCAAGTCTGAACGCACCTTCATATCACTGCGTGGATATTAGTCCCTCTCTGTGTTTTTTTTTGTCGCAATGTCCCGCCCCATATTTGAATACTGGGCCCAGGTTGGTTATAGGCTGGTTCCAAACTAATCTGGTTGGCCGTCACCATTTTGGCCGTGAAGTCCTCCCACAATTGAGAGGGGCCAGACTTTCTGCCTGGGGCAAGATGCATTGCAAAGGCAGATGAAGGCTGGCTACGCGAGGCTTGGACACCCTGAAAAGCACTTGGAATCGGATGTGCAAAAGTACTTTGTTACTGTCCACCACTGTTTGTAGTCTAAACACTTTCTGCTGTTAACTTCCTTGTCGGTCTAAACTTCTCCCCATCATGTTTAATTTACTCTAGAGCTCCAAAGCAGATGCTTGATTGGAATAAATGCATTTGAAATTACAGGCCAGAATAATGAATCTACAATGTGCTGCTCAGCTACGCATGCTGAAGGTTACCATGGTCCGGTTGGACCCTCTGTAATCAATACAAGCTTTTTGATATGAGCTTTAAGTATCAAGCTGGAATTTTCATCTGCATTATGTGAGAGCTCATTATTGACTGAGTGTGTGTGTGTGTGTGTGTGTGTGTGTGTGTGGTGAAGTGCGTTCAGGAGGGTCTGCACATTCTGGCGCTTGCTTTGTGTCGTTGCCCCCCCTCCCCCCAAACCCCCCGCCCGTCCCCCCACTCCGTACGTGCACTGTACAACCCTGGATCTTTATTCACATGCACTGCTGCTTCAAAACACTTCCTTTTCCCTTTCTCCAACAGAGTGTGTGGCGCTTTCTTCTGTTCCTTTACATATGCTGCTGTCTCCTGAAGTTTCAAGGATGTTCTGTCTATAGAGCCAGAGCACATACATTAAAGGACACTTCACCCTTTTTGCAAAGACATTATATTAATGACGTTTAGAAGATTTCCAACACTTTCCTGGGCGTCCTTATGTGTGTTATGTGGTTTAAGATATTTTAGATTTTAGCAGTGAGCCCAGTGGCTCTGATGTCATAGTCCTTCCTGGACTAAAATGCCCATAATGCTTTGGTGCACTGCTCCTCCTTGTGGATAGGGGGAGGCCTGTGTAGTCCAGGAAGTAAGTGAGCCCAGTGTCCATGACATCAGAGACACTGGGCTCACTGCTAAAATCTAAAATATCTAAAACCACATTATTACACACATAAAGACCCCCAGGAAAGTGTTCTAAATCTTCTAAAAGTCATTAACATAGGCTATGTTAAGTGTCCCTTTAACCATCTGCAGAGTAGAGGCCTATTACAGCCCAGCGTACTGATTATGCTGAGGTTTGCTGGGCGTTTTGACAGAGCGGACTTGCAGTGAATAGCAAAGGGACGGGCTGGGGTGTTTTTGGGGCCCTCTGGGCAGAGAGAGACAGACTGACTGACTGACTGACTGCAGTGGTTTAAAGTAAGGTATTTTATTTATTTATTTAACTTTACTGGAGCATTTCCAATTTGCTGTACTTTTACTTCTACTACATCTCGGAGGCAACATTTGTATTTTTAATCCACTACAATTATTTTGAAACTTTAGTTACTAATCACTTTGTAGATTTGGATTATTATAACTAAACATACATAAATCACTTCAACCCTATACATTAATCACTTCAGCCCTATACATTAATCACTTCAGCCCTATACATTAATCACTTCAGCCCTATACATTTATATTATAACTAAACATACATTAATCACTTCAGCCCTATATGGAATATTATAACTAAACATACATTAATCACTTCAGCCCTATATGGAATATTATAACTAAACATACATTAATCACTTCCTATACATTTCAGAAAATAGAACTACAATGCTCACTTTGAAAATGTGTGAAACAGGATGTTCTGCAAAATGAGTATATGTAGGTTCTACTTTTGGCACTTTAAATACATTTTCATACCAATACTTCTGTACTTTCACTCAAGCCAATTTTGGATTCAGGACATTTACTTTTTCCACCGTACTGTACACAATCCTGCAGGCCTTGATAAGCAGCGGACGGACGGACGGACGGACGGACGGATGAATGGATGGATGAAGGAGGTGTGCCATATAGGAGTTGGTAAATCACTGTCAGAGGTGTTGAGAATAAGCCCAGGGAATAGAGAGGGGGGGGGGGGTGTGAAGAGAGGGAGGAAGCATACTGAACAACCCTGCATGTGTCTTTTCTGATTTTCTAATTTCTCCGTCTTTGTGCGACTGACGGATGGATGGAGAGAAGGAGCGAGGGTTATGCGGGGAGGACGAGAGAGAGAGGAGAGAGACAGAGAGAGGAGAGAGACAGAGAGAGGCGAGAGACAGAGAGAGAGAGAGAGAGGGGGAGAGAGAGAGAGAGAAAGATGGGTGTATGGGTTGCCATAACAACAACTTATACAGGGGGCTGTCAGTCATGTTTCATTGGAGTTTGGAGAGGAGGAGAGGGATGGAGGGATGGCATGGGGGGAGGGAGGGGATGGGCGGGGGTGCACTGGAGAAGGGTCATTTCTCCATCTGCCTCGCTGAGCCGGAGTGTAAATTTGACTGTCAGGCCCGGAGATAAGGACAAATTATGAACAATATTAGCCGGCCGATAAAAAAAAGGAACAATAATGAATGGATAAATATATTAAAACCAAATGAGATAGCATCCAGGCAGAAAGCGGGGCCCTGAAAAGCCATCCAGGTTTTCTCATTTGGAGGGAGGAGATAAGAGAGGCTGTGAGGAGAAGGATCCATGCTATTAGAGCCAGAGCTACTGAGCGTACTTCCTGTCAGAAGACAAGAGACAATCACAGCCATTATGTGGCTGGAATATCAAACACTACCTGGGACTTCTTCTTCTTCTTCTCCTGCTTCTCCTCCTCCTCCTCCACCTCCACCTCCACCTCCACCTCCACCTCCACCTCCACCTCCACCTCCACCTCCACCTCCTCCACCTCCTCCTCCTCCTCCTGCTCCTCTTCCTCCTCCTCTTCCTCCTCCTCCTCCTTCTTCTTCTTCTTTTTCTTCTTCTTCTTCTTCAGCCATATTGGAAAGAAACTGGGCCGCTTCCTTAATTCCTAGGTGTTACCAATGATTCCAATAAAGACTTGTTCCATTAATTGTAACACAGTGGTTCTCAATTTAATTTAAAGGGCCCCCATAACTATCTCTTATAGAGTTACACTTCTGTAAGGGGCCATTTTTGGAGCCCCCTCAAGGAACCATGACGGTCTCTGGACCTAGCAGAGTGTTTCCAGTGAGCCAACATGCATCTGTCTGACCAGAATGGCGACACAAACTTAATTAGCATCATTGGTAACACCTGTGAAGGAAGTAAGCAGGAGGCCGCCAAATGTCTTTTCAATATGGCTGCTGTGCATAGAGCCTATTGTACTCCTCCATTGAGCAAAGATGCCAAATTATAACAGTGTCAGCATGTGTCCAAGCATGAGGAAAACACAGGCAGAATGGAATCAAATTAATTAACCCTATGAGATCACACCCCAGTGCTTCACCAGCGGAATGTATTACATCTAAGAATCTAACTAGGGCTATGTTTGAATTAATGAGGTGTATGCATGACATCTCGTGTGTGTGTGTGTGTGTGTGTGTGTGTGTGTGTGTGTGTGTGTGTGTGTGTGTGTGTGTGTGTGTGTGTGTGTGTGTGTGTGTGTGTGTGTGTGTGTGTGTGTGTGTGTGTGCGCGTGCGTGTGTGCGTGCGTGCGTGCGTGCGTGTCTGTGCGTGTGTGTCTGTGCGTGCATGCGTGCATGTGCATTATGAGTCTGGGTTTTCTTTTTTTGGGGGGGGGGGGGGGGGGGGGGGTAGGCGATGATCGGCGAGGGAGGAGAGTCTGAGGTTTGGCACATGCAGCCACTGGGTGAGAACGCTCCTGCCAAATTAACTCCTGAATAATGAGTCTTTTATGTGCTGTGTTATCGCCCGGCGCGAGGATGGGCCACATATTGTGTCGCAGCGCTGGAGCCACTTCAGATGGGAGCCAAGCTAGCAGGCTCCACAGCTCCCGGTGGAGAACACACCTTCAGTACGGAAAGGAAATTAGCAGCGGCTTTAGGGAAGAAGCATGGTAGTAGTACGTTTGTTTACTAGTTTGTTTACGGGCTCTTGAAGTAAATTAGGACTCTTGTGCGTGTGTGTGTGTGTGTGTGTGCACATGCTGTATTTCGTCGCTGTCGGGCAGAAACCTCTTATCCCATTCTCCATGTTTTAACTTGTTTTGCCGAAAGGTAACGGCCAAACTTGATTATACTGAAGCGTCAGTAAAAAGCATCAAAAGCGGCAGATCCACAAGCGCGACGCACGGTGCGAATTGACACGTTTCGAGTTTGTAGATCGGCAGTCTTTGTTTTGATGAAGTTCTCCTGCTACTTCACCCAGTTTATGGTATACGATAATACGAGCCAAGAAGCCGTGCTGTCTACTAATATGCACGGGAACCCTAATGAGAGTGCTTATTAGTGTATAGTTTCCTTCACATGTTGCTTGGAAACAGCTATAGAGAAAGAGCCGACGCAGTAGTTCAGAGAAGCAGGCCTCCTCCGCCCATTGCTCTACATTGTATAGTTTCCACACCAAAGCACGGCACCAACACGCTTCCATAAAACACGTGCGCTCGGAGCCCAAAGTGTAAAAGGAAAATTATAGAGCGGCCAAATGCACTTTAATATTACATGAATTCCATATCTCATTTTGATGCTGTATAGCCCAGGTTGCCTATAAAAGCCCATGACCATGTTATGCATATATTCAGTCCGTAATTCAATTCCAACACGCGCTCCCCCCGCCCCCTTTGGCGGTGGTACTGTATGGCTACAGGGACCCTGCGTCCCCCCCTCCTGCAACACCCCCTCCCCCCCATCCCACCTCGCGGTGACGCAGGCTTGATTCCATGTCACAGTTTCATCATGTGGGGTGTCAAGGCTGCTCATTGGCGGCCCGGCGGGGATCTATAGAAGCCATCAGTATAAATGCCATGGAGCAGTGCTTGCAGGGCCTTGATAGCAGCGCTGTGGCAGAGGCACATCCCTCACTAAAGCACTCCTCTGGGATGGATTAGCCTGCACTGCTTCCAACATACATACTGTACAGGACAGTACGGGACGGTACATCCCGTGGATCTGTGAGCACCGAGCACACGTATAGAACATGTACAGTGTGCGCTCACGACATGCATTCAGCCATTCGCACGCACGCATGCACACACAAATTGACATAATATACTGAATGTATGTGAATTTTCGTTACTTTCTTACTTGGCCACTTAACCGCCTAAACCCCAGCAGCGATCAGCTATTTTCAGCGAAACCTTTCCCCACAATAACAAAGTACACTAGCATAGAGCCCTGATGGACTCTGCTCTACCATATGGGGTTTTAGTGGTTAAACCCACTTTGTAAACTGGACCTGAGTTGGTTCTATAGCCTACTTTGGGACCACTTTTTCAGAGTACAACAATATCTCTTCCCCAAAAATAGCCCATTTTCAAGCAGCTATGTTTGGCTTATGTCGTTTGGCTTATTCCCCCCCCAGAATATCGATCCTGGGGTTCAAGTGGATAAAGTGTGTGTAGCGTACACACCACACACACACACACACACACACACCACATTCGCATATACGCGCGCAGGCACCGGAATATGTCGAGAGCTTTCTCAAGCCCTTGCTCTGAACAAACAAGCAAACAAACAGATACACACTGCAGTGGGTGGAAGGGAAGGCATCGGTTGGGCATAACGGTTGCATCACAAGCACGTTCGTCAAGCCAGGGAGCATCACATCAAACCGCAACATCCTCACGGCAGCGCAGTCTCACAGGAAGCGCGCTTTAGCATTCCAACCGTACACATTTCCTTCCACGCCGACCCCGTCGATTCTATCTCAGAGGGGATTTACAGAGCAGTGATCATGAATTCTTTCTGTGCCGCTGGTATAGTGGTGGTGGTGTGGGGGGATGAGGATGGATATGATGTATGACGGACTAAAAGACTCGCGCCCCCACACATTCATATGTGCGCACATGCAGGCACATGCACAGACGTGCACATGCAAGCATGCTTGTCCATTGTCGCTTCTAAGTGTACGTATATCCTGTGCACACCACACATGTGAATCTGAATACGCGCGCGCGCACACACGCAGCTGCACGCGCCGCGCTCACGCACGCACACCCTGATTCTATACATGGGAACCATGTGTTCTGTGCTGCCGGCTGGGGATTTCAGAAGCAACCTGGGATGCATCCCTGCATGCTGGGAGCCTTGAACATACAATTATTGGCTACTGACTTGGTTCTCTCAGCCTGACTGTTCCTGCTCCTACACACTCTGATGTGTGTTGCACGTGCGCTTGAGTGTGTGTCTCTGTGTGCGCGCATGTGTGCGTGCGACGTGCGTGCGCTGCTTGAAAAGATTCAGGTTGGGGGTTAGCGTTATAGGGATTAGGCATTTGGGGGTTAGGTTTAGGTGTTAAGTCCACACCAATGATTCCACACCATGTGGAATGAGTCCACACCATGCAACTACTTGCAACCATTATTAGGAGTGTGGACTGGCCGGGTTAGAGGTATCCCTATTTTATACTTGAGTGCAGGCGATATCATCACGCACTGAAATATAGCCGATCTACAAGCTCACAACGCGTCACCATGTGACAGAGGGTATTACCTCTGTCACAGTGGGACGTGTTGTGAGCTTGTAGATCTGTATAGCAATACAAACGTGTGTGTGTGTGTGTGTGTGTGTGTGTGTTTTCACAAGCCACGTCGGCAACTTCCACCACCCTCTACACCAGCAGCCCGGCTCGGCTCAGCCCGGCTCAGAGCAGGGAGAGGAAAAGAATAGAAGGAGAAATTGCTTAAAATATTTTATCTCCCACCATATATTTCTCAGCAAATTTACACTCAATATGATAACAAACGTGAAATATTACTCGCAGCCTTGTGTCGACTTCAACATATTACAGCGGCGCTCGTAAATCCTGAAACTGCTGCGCAACGTCTATACGTAGCAGGCCCGTGTATATAAACATTTACAATATGGCAGCGCTATTTATATTGTCTGCCTTCATAATGCCATCCGAAGGGCATTTTGGCATTCGTTACGATATGGATTTTCCAGCCCTCCCAATTCTCTCCTGTCCCATTTACTGGCGCTCCTCTGTTCTGCCCGGGCTATATGTTTGTGTACAGTAGAATGGACCCTTTACCTTTGGCAGTATTTAACACAGCACTCGGCCTGCTTCTTAATTATTTTCTCATGGCTCCACTGACACTGATTCATGAGGCTAATGTTGGGCACACCCCTTGGACCGGCCCCCTCTACCAAGCAACCCCCCACCTCCTCCCCCCTTCCTCTCTTACACACGCTGTTTCCCTCTCTTTTCCCCTCTTCCTCCTTTCACGGCACAGTAGCTCTTCTTCGCTCCATTCCCTGACTCTTCTCCTCTTTTCTCCCTCATTATTTCTCTATCCCTCTCTCCCTCTCTCTCTCTCTCTCTCTCTCTCACTCTTTCTCTTAGTCAGGAAATCAACAAATTAATTTGACTCAGATATTGGACTTTGAATTTCGAGGTAATTGTACTTTACTCGTGTATTTTCTTCCCTATTTAGTCGCTATGCCACTTGATTCCTCCCCTCACAATTTAAGTCTATTGATGTTGTATCCTACCGGCTGGCCAACGTTGAAGCCGCCGAGCCTACTGGTCAAAGCTGGAACTGCAGGCGGGCCTGTGCATATACAGTAGCACGAGGAAACCTCGCGCAGCTGGGGTTTAACATTGAGCGCTCGTTTGCACTTCCATATTTGCCCCATAAAAAGTGGAGGGCAAATGCGGAAGTAGAGCGTTCTTCAGGGTGCTTCAAAATTCCACTGAGCAACTTCCATTGAAATGAATAGCAGGGGGCGGGGCTGTCGCTCACGGTCCGCTCTCTAATATAACTATGGTATGTGTAGTGACAAATATCACCCTCCCGTCCTGGCTTCCCCTGGCCCGTACACATTCCCCTGGCCCGTACACGGGGCCCATTGGGTTCGCATATAGATGCTCGACAAAGCTAGATTCAACCCCTAGACTCCCCTAGTATTGGTGCTACTGTAGCATCGGCCGGGAGGCGAACCCGGGTTGCACTACTTTACCACAGTGCCACCCGAGCGCCCGGGAGTTAAAATAGCACTGTGCCATGCAGCAGCTCAGGGAGTTAAAATAACACTGTGCCATGCAGCAGCTCAGGGAGTTAAAATAGCACTGTGCCATGCAGCAGCTCAGGGAGTTAAAATAGCACTGTGCCATGCAGCAGCTCAGGGAGTTAAAATAGCACTGTGCCATGCAGCAGCTCAGGGAGTTAAAATAGCACTGTGCCATGCAGCAGCTCAGGGAGTTAAAATAGCACTGTGCCATGCAGCAGCTCAGGGAGTTAAAATAGCACTGTGCCATGCAGCAGCTCAGGGAGTTAAAATAGCACTGTGCCATGCAGCAGCACAGGGAGTTAAAATAACACTGTGCCATGCAGCAGCTCAGGGAGTTAAAATAGCACTGTGCCATGGAGCAGCTCAGGGAGTTAAAATAGCACTGTGCCATGCAGCAGCTCAGGGAGTTAAAATAACACTGTTATTTTAACTCACTGAGCTGCTGCATGGCACAGTGACATGCAGCAGCTCAGTGAGGCGCTCGTCACCCAACACTTTGTCATTAACTGCAACATACTGCGCAAAACTGCTAACTGGCTATACGCCAGAAAGTAACTCCATTAATACTCATGTACTGTATTTAGAAATTTGAACTCCACCGCATCTCACTTACTTTAACTCCACTACAATAATTTGACTATTTTTAATGTTCGTTGATAAAAAAATTGCCGATCTGTGTATAAGATCACATGCACGCTCATGTTGTGAGTTTGACGTTTGACAAATTTAGAATTGTCTTTAGAACTTGTTCTGTACTTATGTTCTGATGCCGATACGTTTGTCCTTTCACTCAAGTGAAATTCCGAATACAGAACCTTTACTTAGTCAATGTATTTCTACATTGTACTTTTTCCACCACTGGCTAAATGCAACATTGTCAACTTGGCAGAAACACAAGGTGTCGATTTAGTCAAAAGTTGAAGAACAAAGTGTTTTGTGCTCCTCCGAGGCCTGATATGGCCTTTTTTTAAAGTGATTATTAAACACTTTTTTACATTATCGGATCTTTTGTAAGCGCTGATTGACCTTGTAGCCTAATTAAAGTGCACCGTTGCCAGTAGAGACAGCAGATAAGACAGCTTGGCTGTCAGTGTGAGTGACAGCGCGAGGCTCTCCCCCTGCAGTCACATTAGCACCACAGAGCACCAGAGTGTGCACCGTGCATACACAAAGACACGCCACGGAACCAGGGGCCCGGGCAGGTGAAAAGTTCCGGGTTTTAGCATCTTCCTTTTTTCCTGTGGTGCTGGCGTGAATCAACTCGATGGTAATAATATGGAAATAGCGGCGAAAAAAATATAGAAATACATCAGTGACATGCTTTAGGGCTTATGTATTTATTTATGTATTTGCGACTTTACCCGTATACAGCACTTTCCCGTCTCATAACTGTTAACACTGCAGTTTTTCGGCGGAGTAAAAAAGGTGCTCTCTGTAGCGAGCTGCACTGTGCCTGTACAGTGTGGAAGGGTGCTAACACTATCAGAGATTAGTGGATGAATATGGATCAGGGGAGAACATCTCCCCCCTATCCCCCCCAAACCCAAACCGCTGCCTATGGTGTATAAAGTGCTCAGAGCACAAATGAATCCACTTCCCTGCGCGGCCCCTGCAGGGTCTGTCTGTGTGGAGGTGAGTGTTAAAGTGCACGGCGCCATGTATGTGTTGGTCCGACCGTATACGCACACGGCACGGCACACTCTCCTCTCCTCTCCGCTCAGGGCCAGCTGGGGAGAGCTGACATGCAGGGTGGCCTGTAAGCCTCTTTTGTCCATGGCCAGCAAAGTCATCTGCCAGCTCAGTTGCTCTAGCACACAAAGCTACCGAGAGATATAGCCCCATATTCTGGTACATTCTCGCTCTCACTTAAGCTGCGGCTGCGGCCAATGCCTCTCGCTCTCTCTCTCTCTCTCCCTCCCTTCACAGCCCCCTCCCTCCTCCTTTTCATCTCTCTCTAGTTCACTCTTGCACTCACTTCAACTTTCTGCCTCTCTCACCCCTCCAACTACTTTCTCATTCATTATCTCTCTGTGTCAGTGTTTCCGCTCACATCTCACATTCCTCCTCTCCATCTCTCACAGTTTTTTTTCTTGGGTCAGAGTGGGAGATAAAACAGACTTGGACTATCTTACACTTTTCATTCTGATTCTGCGTTCTCCTTCCTATCGAGTTCTCTGTGTTTCCTCCTATCTTGTATCACAGGCCTTTTGTTGCAGCATGATGTATATTCACATGTGTACAGTATCTTGCACGCAACAACACATGACAAAAATGTTAAAAGGAAGACATATGCTTCTCTATGACCTCACCTGCTCTGAAATTGTCACCGAGGAGTGGATACGACGGTATGTTCGTAATTATTTTTCTGGTGATCTTAGTTTGATTGCTGCATTTTATTTTTCAGATGAGTTTAAAAACAGATTAAATAATATATAAATCGCACCATACTCAGTATACTGTGCAAGGGCCCTGCGTGCTTTATATTTATATACACTTTTGTACGACGTTAAGTATACATCAGGCTTTACTTTGCTGCATTTACTTTGAGGTTAGGAGGTGATAGGATATTGGTTCTCTATGGCCAGGAAAGGGAGATAGAGGAGATGGGGATTCCTGCCCTGTTTGGCTCACTGTGTAATGAAGTTTGTTGTCTCTTGCTGTAGTCAATTTCGTCCTTCCGTGCAAGGAAGGGAGAAAAAAAAAGTAATTACTTGAGAGCAACCACCGCATGAAGGTAACTCATTAGGCATCCAAGATCATCACAAGGTAAGATGAGAGAGACGAGGAGAGCGAATGACAAAGACCATATGGCAGGAATGAGTTGTGGAGACACAAGAGAAATGACCAGTGGTGGAAGAGGCACGCGTTTGTAGAAATACTGTTACTAGTACAATACCTGCATTCAAAATATGACGTAAATAAAAGTATAGTAAAGTCTTAGGTTACCAAGAGTAAAAGTACTAATTTTAAAATGTCTCATAATAATGAACTCAAAATGAATGAACTAGAGGTTTGGGCGTTCGGCACATCTAGATGCTGCTACTTACTCACAGTCACACCTAAGTCGCACCGCTGATCCTAACCTATATGTCTGTATGTCGGGGGCTTTGTCAGAGTACCCCATATATGAGATCCCTGATGTCCTCATATACTGGCACGCCCATATAGGGGCTCGGCGCTTCTGGACATCTGTCAAAGCACCACGTAGTGGTAGGCGGAACCTGTATAACTATATATGGGTAATATGGCCATAAAAGGAACAGACAGACAGATACAGAAATCTCCATATAAAAGGGACACAGACGGACGGACGGACAGACAGACAGATGAGTACAACTGGTAGTGCATAACCCGCTGGGGAACGCATTTCCAACTTGCATGGTTCCCGACTTCCCAAGTAGACCTTACTGGCTTACTTAATATATAATAACATATTGTATGTGTTTGGAATACCAACTAGGTACCGGCCCACTCACAGACTAAACAAGTCGTGAACGATATAACCCTATAGGAAGAATGCAAGCTGTATATGCATGCTGGAAGTTCCTGTGCAGGCCTGCTTTGGAAGAGATCTGCACGTAATTCCGACGGAGCATTAGTCCGACATGCGGATACCGCTCGAACATGTGCTGCTCCCGTGCTTGCGGTTATGGTTAGGTTAGGGTTTGAGGTATTGTGGTTTGTCGGACCAATGACTAGTCTGAAGTACTGCACCCGCTTTGGACCAATGACTAGTCTGAAGTACTGCTCCCGCTTTGGACCAATGACTAGTCTGAAGTACTGCACCCGCTTTGGACCAATGACTAGTCTGATGTACTGCACCCGCTTTGGAAGACACTATTTCATGTTCAGTGGAAACCTTGTATGTTCTCTAAACCGTTCCTTTTCAGGATATGGAAAACAAGAACCTGTGTTTCAATGCATCCAATGGAGTTATTATTTAGACCCCAATTCCTTGTTAATACTATTCATTGGTTCATATTTATAAAATCCACCGACACGCTTAAAGGGGCATTCCACTCATTTCAACATTTTACTACAGTATGTCATTAATATACCTTAGAGCTGTTGTGTGGAAATAATAAAAAGGAAACCTCCAGTTTCCTAGAACTGGAGGTCTGAAAAAAATCATTAACATGGTGAATCACATCTTGATGATGTCATCAAGATGTTAATCCACACAACAGCTCTAAGGTATACTAATGTTGAAAATGAGTGGTATTCCCTTTTAACCCCTTTCACTTTTATTTTCCTCAGAAATAGCAGAAATAACAAGCCCACGAACAACGCATTGTGAGTTTATAGATCAGCTCTTTTTGCTAGCTTTGCACGACGCAGTTGTGCAACGAAGTAGGTCATTCATTTATGGAAGAAGAGAAAATCATGAAAAGTTAAAATATGGAGATACAGGGTTTTCGGCCCCGACAGCAACAAATTGCTGCCTTCATGGGGGGGTACTGTAGGTGGTGGGCGGCTAATGGGGGAAGGAGGTTTTAACAGGCGAGAGGGGAGCACCTTGGGCCCAGGGCTGCGGACCGGGCCTACCCCTGAGCTCTTATTAAAAATGGATTAGAGAGAAGAGCTGAGGAACGGACGGCTCTCATTCTGCACCCTTCCCCTCTGCGCCCACACACACACACACACACACGCATGCACACACACACGGACACAGAGGAGGGACGGCCCACAGCGTCCGTCTCTCTCCCCTCCCCGCTCTCCCTTCTCCTCCCCCGTTGTCTTGACAGCCCCATTTGTTTTCATTTCCAGGATGTTTGGCTCGATATCTAATGAAATAACTATCTATATATCGAGCAAAGCATCAAGAGGGGAAGGGAGGAATTGTTCATGGGTTGTCAGTAACATTTCTGCCTTGCTATTCTACCCCTGTGCGTCTTTTTGATTGGATTTGGATGTTGTCATAACAAATGGCGCTCTCGTATTCTGGTGTGCGCGCAGACATAATGTAAGGCATGCACTGTCTGTCCATTAAACTGTTGGACCATAAAGATACCTTTTTCCCCGGGATTTTTGCATCCGGAACGTGCAAACGTGACGTGTCTGTCACAGTGTGACAATTCAGGGCTTCACGTCTGTCAGATGTAGCGACTAAATATAGTGCTGGAATTGAGAAGGATTGACTCATTACCCTCACAAACTTCTGGGAAAACCATCTTGTGTGACATAGACTCATCGTTTCTATTTCTAACCCCTCCTCTTTTCACTTTCTCTCTCACACTACACAATCCTCAGTGTATGAGGATTGTACTAGGATTGTAAAGACCTGCTTCCCTACAAAATTGTGTATTTTTTTAAGTTTACCTTTTGACCTGGTATATTATCTCCAAATATAATAATTTATCATCAGTGAAGGAAGTAGTCGACAAACAGTCACTGCGTTGCCATAACAAAAATTAAGCTTGAATTCTGGCTCAGAATAAGATGTTCTTAACAAGGAGTGCTAAGCATTTTTGGAATTTCTGGGCTGTCAACACTTGGAAGCATCTTTCACAAGCTCCCTCTTTATCTACAGTCTCTCTCTCTCTCTCTCTCTCTCTCTCTCTCTCTCTCTCTCTCTCTCTCTCTCTGTGTGCCTCCCGTTGTTGCAGCCTATGGGGATCATATGGAGTGCAACGGAGTAGTGTGTGAAAACAGACGAAGAAACGAGAGAGAGAGCAAACATCCCCAATACACACAATGTGTGCACGGATGCATGCATGCAAGCAGACACAAACAGAAGACAGACGCTGACACACAAACACACACATGCGCACGCACGCACGCACAGAACACACACAGGTACAGATGCTCGCGGGCACACATCCTCACACAACCCCAGAACCCCCCCCACACACACACACACACACACACACACACACACACACACACCGACATGCTCCAACTGGAGTACACTAAGCACCAGAGGGCTTTGTGTGCTAAGAAACGCCATGTCAGCAGGCACCATATGGAAGTTTAGAGGGGAGGGAGAAGCTAAGTAGTATAAAGAAAGAGAAGGAGGGGGGAGGGGGGGCTTGTGTGATGAGGGATGCATGCAGAGGGGTACAGGGTCCCCCCTGGTCAGCGGAGGAGAGGGGTACAGGGTCCCCCCTGGTCAGCGGAGGAGAGGGGTACAGGGTCCCCCCTGGTCAGCGGAGGAGAGGGGTACAGGGTCCCCCCTGGTCAGCGGAGGAGAGGGGTACAGGGTCCCCCCTGCTCAGCGGAGGAGAGGGGTACAGGGTCCCCCCTGCTCAGCGGAGGAGAGGGGTACAGGGTGTCCCCCCTGCTCAGCGGAGGAGAGGGGTACAGGGTCCCCCCTGCTCAGCGGAGGAGAGGGGTACAGGGTCCCCCCCTGCTCAGCGGAGGAGAGGGGTACAGGGTCCCCCCTGCTCAGCGGAGGATAGGGGTACAGGGTCCCCCCTGCTCAGCGGAGGAGAGGGGTACAGGGTCCCCCCTGGTCAGCGGAGGAGAGGGGTACAGGGTCCCCCCTGCTCAGCGGAGGAGAGGGGTACAGGGTCCCCCCTGCTCAGCGGAGGAGAGGGGTACAGTTTTGGACCTCATGTGTCAGAAGCCGTTACTTTTCACAATTCAAACACAAAAACGCACGCACGCTCGCACACACTCTTTTCTGTCCTTTCTGATAATACTAGGGCAATGTATGCAGACCTGAACTCCCTATACTTTCTCATTAGAAGGGTTCAGTATAAGAACAGCTCAAAGAAGAAAAAGAAAAAAAAATCTGGATGAGCAGTTTCATTTATGTTGATGGATTCGTCTCTCTCTCTCTCTCTCTCTCTGTGTGTGTGTGTGTGTGTGTGTGTGTGTGTGTGTGTGTGTGTGTGTGTGTGTGTGTGTGTGTGTGTGTGTGTGTGTGTGTGTGTGTGTGTGTGTTTAATCAAACAGTCTGTATTCTGCTCCATTCTCGCCCAGATCCTGCACCAGCCTCCTTCATCATCATCATACAGTAGATGATGCAATGAAGGGAAACGCTGAGCAATTAGACACCTGCACCACGGACACATTCATTCTAAGTGACACACACACACACCCAAACCCTCCTGTCGCTGGTCAACCGCTTAGAAGTCGAATCCAAGCAAATGTAAAAGCATTTGTGTATTACACTGCATGAAGACACCATATAGTAGATCTGCTATTTTCAAAAGATTATTATTATACATTAGGATAACTTGAAATGGGACATTCTGCATAATGAGTATACCTTGGCACTTTAAGTACATTTTGATACCAATACTTTTGTACTTTTACTCAAGTATATTTAGAATCCCGGACTTTTACTTGTATTTCTACATTGCAGTATTGATACTTTTACTTACTATGCCATTAGTGTGTATACACGTTTAGAATCAAAATCACGGGGTGCCTATCACGTATCGGCGTCTTTAGGTCCTTTTTATAGTTTTTTTTTGTTTGGCCTTCAGCGATCCTAGACCGGTTTCGCGCATGCGCACTGCCGTTCATGTCCTTGTTTACGGGCCGGCAAAAGTTGCTCATAGCTCTAAATATATGGCGCTCTACATGGTTTTGATCATAACACCGATGTTCTGTGGTCATTTCTGACTTCAGCAAGCACCTCGTTTGGAATATTAACCCTTCTAGAGAGACATAAGACGAGGTAGCGTGAGGTACTAAGGGAAAATTGTGCCTCCCGGTTTTGGGGGGTAATGGAAGGCGAGGCTTTTCAGAGTAAAATCTGCCTCATCTGCGTGGCACTCTAGCGCCTTTATTATGAAACATTCCCCGGCGAAATAAGTGTTAAGTGGTAGTTTTCCCACCACTGGTAGCAGCACATCCCTGACGCTGCATGCATGTTGTTGCTGTGTATACATGTCGCACACCTTGTCCTCTGTGCATGGCGGCTGACGGCTGATGTCAGCCTGTTGTGTCAGAATGTGTTCTATTAGCGTCTGGAAACAAGACGACGCTGTCCCTTTCACTCTGCCACGTTACTGACAACGCTAATCTGAGGCAGTGGCAGCCAGCGTGTTGACAGAACACATTATGGAGCTTTGAGGGAGGAAAGGTTACAGGCGTCCACGCAGGGAATGGGATTTAAAAGTGCTAAACCTCTTAGATGTAATGGTACATATGAACTTTTTAAACGGCATTAAACGCCAAATGCCCACTAAGACTTAACCCCCGGCCTTTCAACATTAATCCATCGCAGTTTTTGTGTATGTCGTTGGTGTCGTGTCGGCCGGAAACCTCGTATCTCCAAGTTTCAGATGATGTTATTTTTTCTTGGTTTTCTTTTAGGGGCGCTAGCCTTTTGAAACGTCATATGGCAGCAAAGTCTATGTACTTTTTAATGTTTGTTTACAGCACTTTTAACAAACATAGAGTGGCAGCCAAGTCTATGGACTGGTTTGTTTAGGGCACTAAACGTGGCGTCCTGTGGCAACCACACTAATGTATTGCCTATAGCAAGTTAGCAATGCAACACACTACATAGAAATGGTTTTAGACATACAAGGTTTCTGCAATATCTACTGTATGGCTGCCTATGCATCAGCACTGCCTGCTCAAGGCACTGTAGTGTGTGTGTGTGTGTGTGTGGCGCTCCATTAGTGCCACGCCCGATGCTGCTCGCGTCGCGTCACGCGTTGGATTTGCGCTGCTCTGCACTGCACCGCACTGCACCGCACCGTCTGAACGTGTTCTTTTTTCCCCCATTCATTTCCAATGGGAACGCGCAACGCGCGCATGCGGAACGTCCCGCATGCGCACGCATCAATCAACGCGTGCCTCAACACGTTTATGCGTTTTTCTCAAATATCGCATCAATATTTTTTTGTCATGCGTCATGTGATGCGGTGGCAATAGTTGTTTCACAGCACACACGTGTGTGTGCGTGTGTGACCGTGTGTGCCCGTCATGTTTCACAGCACCGTGCGTGTGCGTGAGCGTGTGTGTTCGTGTGCTTGCGTGCACCGTGCGTGCGCGTGCGTGTGCGGCGTGTGCGTGTGCGTGTGTAATAAATAATAATATTAATAATGCCATATATACATATAATATAGATATCTGTATATTTTTTCTAATATTCCGAAGCATGGAATGCAGATTTAATAGTTTATTAAATGAATTTAATTAATAGTTTATTAAATGTTTAAATTAAATTAATTTCAGTCCTATTCAGTACCATTCACTCCCATTCAGTGTCAAATGTCTTTGTGCTCTGATATTATTTTAAACACTCTGTGGCTGACCCTAAACCATGGTCTATTAAAAATAATAGGAATAAAACATTTTGCCTAAGTCACTTACTGCAGAAGTCATTTGGCCTAAATAACGTTTATAATTGCCTGAGTTAAAATGGCATGTTCAGATATTGGCCTAAGTCATTTGATCCTTACATGTTACATGATTGACATACACCTTTATTTGTATGTCAATAGTCATATTTTTTCATATTTTTTGGAATTGAAATAATTAAGAAATATAATATATTCTACATTTGGCACAGTTTTTTGTGTTTCCTGAAAACCTTGAAAAAATGACTTAGGCAATTAGTTTAATAAGGTGACGATATTACAATTGACAACTTTTTCTCTGTGACAAGGGACTTGACAAGGGATAAACATCGTCTAGTGAACACCTGGCGCTGGTCGGACTATACGGCCGCTGTTCCAACACCGCAATGCCGGTAACTGCAACGCACACATCCTAAATGTCATCCTGTCAAGTGCATTTGCACCAGCTGTGTTGGAGAAGACAGCCGCGCTGTCTGAACTGATAACGAATTCAAAGAAGTTGGTCAAATATTTCAAACATTCAGGTCTGCAGAACAGCTTGGACACATCACTTAAGCAATCTATCGAGACCCGATGGAATTCTAATTATGACATGCTTGATTCCATACTGAAACAGTACGATGTGGTCTCTGCATTACTGTTGGCCAACAACCAATATGACAGAATTGCGCATATCAATGTAAATACACTGGAAGTGGTCGGATATCAAAATGTGGACGAAAAAAAATGCGTCAACTCCGCGGGTGCGCAAGAGCCGAAGCACCCGCTGGCAAAATAATAACCCACCAATAAGCCCTTATCCAACACAAACAAAATTTTCTCAAGCCGCACAATTTCACTGGAGCGCAGCGCTTATATGCACGCAGACAGCACATGATACAGGCCTACATGTCCCGTCCCAAACACTGAGGACAGTGAGGAGGTAAAGTAAACTTATATAATATAATGTGGCAAGAAAAATAGATTCCAATTACTTTTCGGTGCGCACTCACCATGAATCCAAGCAGAGGTCCTCACAAGTATAGGTAAAACACCGCCGCCACAGTCCCAATGGCCCGTTGCGCAAAAAGTTGATATCTAACTTTGGCTATAATCAGCCAAATCTCAACCGATTGGTATAATTCCAAATGGTATACACTCAATGAAATTTATATTTCCCATTTTTCATGGGCGTATAAGTCATAGAGCCAGAGAAAGGAGAGATATGGTAGGGGAAGCACTAAGCCCTGTTAGCCATGCAGCCTATATGTTTCATGAGCTGTGGTGGCTTGCACTCTCTCAATTAGGGATTTGGTTAATTTCACTGATGTGTACAACCTTTATTCAAATAGTTGCAAATGTATTAATTAAAAAAACATGTATGTTTGATATAAGGCCAAACCTCATTTGAAAGAATATATTCAGAGTATACTCTTCATTAGCAAACTGTAAATAAAGTACCAAACGAAGAACGAACCAAACGTTTTTTCCCCCCGGGGGAAACAATATTTTTAGAATCTGCTTTTCCTTATAGCCTACCACTCGGCATTTAATACTGTTACAACATGCTCAGGCATATCATAATAAAGAACGGAGAAAAAACACGCAAACTAGCCGCACGTTCCACCCTTTGGTGCAATGGCAAGTGTAGGCATATTGCAAAACCAGAAGGCAATAAACACATGCCTGCAGTACGGAGGGTAAAAGGCTGGGCTGGCCAAATACCAGTTCTCAAATATACAAAGTAATAAGTAAAACGAATTTCGAATGTATACCAAAACATTTGTTCATAATGGTGAGCACATCCAGTTATATAAAAAAAACACCTTTGTAGGATGTTTCCACAAAGAACCAAAATAGCCGCGCTATCGGGAAAGCTTGAGGACTTGAGTATGTAAAACTCTGACGATCATTTCATAGTGCATGGGACCTGAACACATTAAATATTAATCACAAAAACAGGGGACATTCTAAACCACACGATTGGATACACAATCACTGGACAGTCAAATACATGACAACTGTGGGAGGGACGGTCAGATAATATCTGACCATATATTATATGACCACTGAGGGACACATGTCTTCTGCTATCATGCTCTCCCGCACACATTACAGAAATGAACAAAAAGTTCACAAACACACCAAATCATCTCAAAACGAACGAATCCTATAATTAAACACTCATACATATACTGCCGCATATCCAGTCTAATGAGCCGAATACACAAGATTGACTGGTTGTTAACGAAACTATGGAAAAATACGCACATCACTTCGTGGAGGTGCTGGGTTCAAAAAGTGAAAAGAGAAGGGAACCCTCACTATGCTCCAAAAGATAACTTTATTGACGACGTTTCGAGCCAAGGCTCTTCATCTGGTCAAACTCAAGATGTCAGTGATCCACCCACTTAAATAGACACCCACGGGTCACGTTACTAGTCAGTGGGTGGAACTAACACTAGGTCATTAGATCAAATACTGAAATATCATTAAAAACAGTGTTACACATTTCTCAAATCCACCACAGTGGAGTAAGACAAAAGTCATGATTATTAAATAATCTAAAACAGTGATTCGCATAATCAGGTATTATTAATTAGGCAACAATTCAAATATATACAGCATACAATAAAGAAATTACAAAAAGTGGCTGATGGGGAAGTCCTCGTTCATTCCCTTTGGGGACATTGTATTTAAGGTGTAAATCCAAAAGGATTCACGTTGTAACAATATTCTATTTAGATCCCCACCTCGCCTGGGGCATTTAACATGTTCAATCCCCTGGTATCTAAGAGTGGCCACAGTGTGTTTTGCGGACAGAAAATGCATTGCAACCGGGCTTTATAGGATCTTGGTTGTGGTGCGGATGCTGCTTCTATGCTCGGACATGCGTGTCTTTAGCGCCCTGTTGGTCTTGCCAACGTATCCTAGTCCACATGGGCATTTGAGCAAGTATATCAAATTTTTGTTGTGCAGGTTATGGTGCCCTTGATGTCGAAGTTTTTGCCCGTGAGTGGGTGTGTAAAAGTGTGACACGTGTGACAAAACAAATTACATAATTTCAAGTCTTAAGGCTCAGAGTCTGCTCCATGAAAATTGTATTTCTCCACAGCCTATGCAGAAGCACACCCAGTAAAGTTCTCAATGGTAATATATCGTCTGTCGGGGGGTTGGGAACCCTGATCCCTCATATGTCATATTTTTCAGGATTCACATTAAAAAGTAATAGATCTACAAGCTTGAAATGCACCGATTTGCTCCACGTTTTGAGCTTGTGGATCTGCTACGTGTGTTACTTTTGCTATAGTATGATCAAACAGGAGAGATACGAGGTTATCCATCTGCAATTCCAAGAGTGAACAATGGAACCAAATGGACCCTTATTTATCAATTATTTGGTATCATTTGTTACACTCTCATTGTTGAAATGAAACAGTCTGGATTGTATAGTGATTCAGTGAAGGAGATGTCTATATACAGCGATGTAGGATGAGAGACGATGGAGAGAAAAGATTGGATTGTTGAACACTAGGAAGGGAAGAAGATGGATGAGGAAAGTAAGCCTGTTCTATGGTAGACTGGGATCAACTTGTTTTGCAGTGTACTTCCTTTTCGGTATGTCCGTTCTGACACACAGCTGATAAAAACGTAGATACCCCAGAACTGGCTTTGGCTGTGAGGAAATCCTGGTTTTCATTTTGAATTGACTAGGTTCTCAAAGTGAGGTCCGGGGACTCCTAGGGGTCCTTGAGGAGGTTCCAGGGTGCCCAGCTAAATCTGTTAATACAGCATTACAATCATTTTAACCCCATTTTTTAAGTTGGCTATGATTTTAGAAAAATCTTGAATTTGCTTTTTTTTCCACAAAATGAGGAAATAAATCTTCTCCTCTTCTTCCTCCGGCACAAAACAATCTCAGATGCGGTTCAGTGGCCAAAGAGACGGTATATCAATGTGGTGGTCCTTGGCACGAAAGCGTTTGAGAACCGCTGCTGCACTATGTGGTGATACGGTCCAGGACACACCTACTTTCGGATTACCTCACTAATAGGCCTACTTGTATATCCGGTTAGAAGCTGCCAGGTTTGTGTTGCCCTGTATGAATGCTGTATGTCCGTCTCCACAATGTAGGGGTTGTGTCATCAGTATAATATGCCTGGGTGGGGAGGCACATGCAGATAGACACACCAACGGACTGACATACGGAAACAACAGTCGGACATGCGGTCGAACATGCGCAGACCAATAGTATGTCTAAACTAAAGCTTGTACCTGTGTGTGTGTGTGTGTGTGTGTGTGTGTGTGTGTGTGTGTGTGTGCGTGCGCACGCGTGCACGCACATCTGTAGTTGACTCTCGAGAACCGTCCAAACTACGGACCTCAAACTCACGCTAGTGAGTGTGTTGTCCAGCATATCGGTCCGTTGATCCAACCGATATGCCCCTACATATACATATACTCATACTGTATGGAGATCTCGTTGTCCAGGATATGCTAGAAAAACCTGTGGGGGCATCGATTGGATCGAGGCAATGGAATCAATACACACTGTAGTGTCAAGTGTAAGAGTAAAATGGCTCATTTGAACTCTCCTGAAGGCATTGAAAACATGTGTGCGCTACCTAAATAATGACCAGAAGTAATTCCTCAGGGGGAGGGCTGCATGGTGGCAGCGAGAGAGGCGAGAGAAGGCTTCCATAAATGCATATAGCGATACGGTCCAAAACCACAGGGGTGTGTGTAACCTTTTGCATTGGAGGACAGTGTTATTAGCGAAGCGCAAAGTCAGAGCAGTCATTTAACTGGCCTGACAGTAACTGCTATTCCCATTAGTTGCTACAGTATTCCGTCTGCCGAAAACGCAGAGAGGGGTGTGTAGGGGGGTTGGATAAATGCCACCAGAAGAAGAAATAATAGTGCCGTGGCTTTCCTACCATTTCCAATTCAATTTCCTCTCGCTGACCTGCAGTAACTAGAGAAATCAATGCAGCCCAGGAGGAGTAAGACAAAAATATTCCGAATGCATGGACGGCTGCAGCCTCTTTTTATGTTTGTAAAGGCAGAGCCTATCCATCACTAGTGATGTCCACGCAACGATCTGGTGCTGTCCAAACCTGGCCGTTCACGCCCCCTCTTGGGGCCTTAAATGAGATCCTTGATTGGAAGTTTTTTTCTTTTCTTTTTTCCCTGGGATTAAAACAGGTGCTTCCTTCTCGACACGGAGCACCTCAGCCCATTAAAACAACCCGGACGGATAGGGTAGCGGTCCGGGAAATTATAGGCTGCTGATGCAGCCTGACAGCGTGTCGTGGGTACAATTCTCGATCCCGACGACCATTGCTGTGTGTTTCCTGCCATCCTACTGTCCTATTTTTGGAAGATTTTTGAAAAATAGCGTGGAAATACTTATATAAAATGTACATAAAGTGTCAAGTTTTCAAATGTATAATAATCTTTTGAAATTAGCAGATCTACAAGCTCACAATGCGTCACATCGCAATGCATTGTGTTCATGTGTATAGTCCCTCTCCACACATGGCATGTTTACAGTCTCCAGACCTCTGTTCAAATCACTGGTGCAATAACTAATGACTACTAGATGCTTAGGCTATCATGGCTCTGGTAGAAAAACATAATCATTTTATTTTACCAATAGGCACTTGTTTCCAGTCATTATGCCAGCAATTGTAATTTTGCAAGCGTATGAAACCGTCAATCATTGTCATTAAGTACAGTACTAACATAATAATACTGTATGACCTTGAACTGATTTAATAGAGTTGTTTTATGCCCTTAGGATAAATGCTGGCATTTACAATATACTGTACACACTGCTGTGACACATTTTTGTTACACAGTTGCTTTGCAACTGGGTTGGGTAATTAAAAGGTAATTATTCTGTATTCTCTCTCTGGCAGGGAAATACAAGTAGAATAAAATAAAAAATGATTTTAATAGGAGATGATATACTACATCATGAAAAAAGCATTTTCTTTTGCTCAGAGGGGGGAATGATTATGCTCTTTTTCAAACACATAAGTTTTGATCTAGACGAGACCATTTATATGATGCAAGTTTGCAGGCAGGCCCTCGAAAAAGATTGATGGCATTAGCATGATGGTAAACCGTGATGTGATGGAAAATACAAGGCCTGCATATTTAATGAACCTTCTGGTGTATTTGATTGTGTATGACTATGGCTGAAATCATGTTTAATCACGCAAGGACGTTATAATATTAGGATGCGATGGCACTCAATACCAAGAGATAACTGATATTAACAAGTAGCTATTTATTGATGTTAAGAATGGTTACAAAACTCTTTAAATCTTTTAGGTATGAAATGAATAGATAAATATATAAAGCATCAACATGCATAACACATGTCTTTACCCTCAAACTAGCAACCCTGGGGCAAGAAATTATGCTACAGATCCAATTTTCTGATTAGGGAAAATGGCTCCAGTACCATTATGATCTCTGACCCTAATGTGTAAATCTATCAAAGTTCAAAGGGACATGCAATGTTCAAGGGAAAGAAACGAGGACGGACGGTGTTTTCTGTGCCACAAGGCCCTTACAGTATAATACTGTATGTTCTGAAATATGGATCCTCTACACTTTCATCTATCTCCAAACACAGCTTTCAGATATTGTCTATACTCGGCGGTTGAAGTCAAGGGACCTTTGCCTTTAAAATTGTCTCTTGGGAAAGGGGAGGGGGAGGGGGGGTCTGGATTCGGTGGCCACAGAACAGGAGAAAAAAGGCGAAACAACCATCGAAGCGTGAAAGTCTCAGAATTTACTTTTCCTTTTCGTCTTGCAGGGAAGAGAATGCTTTCAAGGTCCAGGGATTGTGAAATGTTATTTTTCATCTCCCCGCTCTTTTTTTCTTGAGGCGCACAGACACACGCACACACACACACACACACACACACACACACACACACACACACACACACCTGAACCACGGTTACAGTGGTTTAGTAACCATCCTATTTCAAAAGTGAGGTCTTTTCAGATGTTGTGTGTGTGCCATGATTCAGACCTCCTGGGATTCTCAGCAAGCGCTTCCTGTGAGTCCTGTCATTTCCTTCCAGGGCTGCCTGTGTGAAACCCTCTCTCTTATACAGTGCGCTGTCACATTTCTCTTCTTTAAACCTGCGTGGTAGCCTTAAGTTATACCCCAGATTGGCCCGGAAGCACGCAGAGTGGCCATCCAGCGCTGTTCATGCCTGAGCTGATTATGCCCCCAACCCCTCACCATACAACACACTCTCTGTCTTGTCTCCCCACTAGTTTTTGGTTACAAAATAAGTAAGCATTAACTCGTTGTTTTTCTCACCCATGTACATTTGACTGGAAGGGGAAAATAGCTTTTATTTCTAGCCTGATCATTTCCATATGCTTATATATATAGATATAGAAACACCTTTTCCGTGTTCCACGGTGTAGTGTGATGTGTACGTGCGGCGGGTTTGGGTGCGGTTGGTAATTTTCAGGCTCTAAGTGGTGTAACGAGTCCTTGGGCTACAGGATCCCTTATCTGCCATGACAAATAACTGTTGAGCAGCGGCAACAACAACACCAACAACAACAACAACACCAGATTGCCAAACACGGAGTAAAGCTTTGTAATGCAACAAAATGAAATAGCTTTGAAGAGGCAGATGTTATAAACCACTCACTTAATTTGTCTCCAGAACACTTTTGCTCCATCACATTAGTGCCGTTAAGCAGGATGGAGTGTGGTGCGGCAGAGATGCAGCATCTCTCTCTCTCCCCGCTATATGGAAAACGAATCATCTCACCAGAGGACCCCCGTCCCCCCCACCCTCACCCCCTGAAGAGTTATTGTCGTCACTCATCAGTGGATGAACAACAATACAAACCTCTCGGTGCTCTAGACATCCTTGATAGCCATCGTTGGGATTACTCCTATATATACCGTCGGCCCCACGCGTGTGTGTGAAGTGTACATTATGGTAATGCAACCATCAGGAAAAAAATATTACATTCTTGATTTTTACTTAACCCCCTTCCCCACCTCATCCATCTCCAGCTCCTAGAGACAATTTAGACTCGTCCTTGGCTCAAAGGCAGCACTACTTGAAATGCCTTTTTCGATTTGGCACACGCACATGCACACACACGCACACACACACACACACACACACACACACACACACACGCACACGCGCGCACACACACATCAAAGAGACCAGGAGCTTATTTTCATGTATTTTGTGCCCTGAGGCTAGTTCTGAGGCTGCTGTATTCCCTGTAAATAGTTTGCCTTTCTGTTCCGTGGATCCAGGCATAGCACCTGTCAAACAGAAAGCTGTGGGCACGGGGCCTCCGCTCTCTCTCCCATCGCCAGAGATAGCAGGGGATGGGGGGGGGGGGGGGGGGGGGGGGAGGGGTACATAATAGACCTGCCGATTGCTTTCCTTGCGCGGCGATCTGTAACGCTCCACACCAACTGTACTCGGTCCAAGACCGCCAGGGCAAAAGGTGTCGAGAGCGTGCTTTTTGCTTGTTGCTTTGAAAGATCAAAAAAACTTCTTACGTTTGAAGGCGCTGCCCTGTGTGATGTGCTCGAACAGTTCTGAGCATTTCTTCTTTATCTCAGATCTGCGTCTTGTTGCGAGCGTGTGGAAAAATAAAAGCGTTTAATTTGGACGGGGCCAATCACTGCTCGATGGCGCTGCGTTGGGACAGGGCCAATCACTGCTCGATGGCGCTGCGTTGGGACAGGGCCAATCACTGCTCGATGGCGCTGCGTTGGGACAGGGCCAATCACTGCTCGATGGCGCTGCGTTGGGACAGGGCCAATCACTGCTCGATGGCGCTGCGTGCACTGCGTGATAAGACAGAACTAGTATAGTAACTAGCGAAAGTGAAACTTTCATAAAGATTGCTTTTTCCATTTGGCCAAAGGAGGAGTAGACCTTCATTACAATACACTATGCCCATATAATGCAGCTTCGCCAATGAACACCACATTGTGATTTGTGCCACTTCATTTACAAACTGCACACTTACTTGCTTAATGTCGATAGCGATTGGCAAGACAAGGTGCCTATGTCATTGGAATAGACTCTTCCTTGTTTTAGAAACCAACATAGGCTTATAGATTCAATAGCAAGTATAGTAGCAACACAAGGTAAAGGTAAAGGCTGCACATTTTGTCTTCATTCCTTTAAGTTAAGCTGTGTAATAGAAGCACACAATAATACTCCCCACAAAACATCATTTGCTCAACAAAGTTTCTCCCTAAAACCTCATTAAATCTACTAATAACATACATTTCTACTAGGCTATTTGATCACACAGATCACAATCGAGCATACACGTTTTATTGCTGTCAACACTATTGTATTTTTTTATTAAATATTATAACAATAATTATGTGTTTACAATTCTGTAATAATGAAGAATTCACAAGGAAGCAGACTCACGACAGAAGATAAAAAATAAGACAGAAAACCAATGAGATATTTTTCTATTTTGTTCTGCTTTGAAAATGACCAAAGCATTCAACATGAAGGTAAACGAGAGAAAAGGAATAAGGAACTGTCAAATCTTTGAAAATAGGTAATTTGTAATTACACACTATTTATCTCTCTGGAATGTGAGATGAATATAATTGCAACTTGTAACATTATCGTTTCTGTCGGGTGGAAACCTCATATGTCCAAAGCTGTTACTTTTCAGGATTCACATTCAAAAGTAGCAAAAGTAGCAGATCTACAAGCTCAAAATGCGTTTCTTCACGCCACGGTTCAAGCTTGTAGATCTGCTACTTTTGAATACTCCTGTGTGATGCTGGAGATGAGAGAGGTTTCTGCCCGACAACAACGACATTGCAATAACAATGTGCATAACCGGTATTGTGGTTGTCACAAAATAATGTTGTTATAATGTTATAATAATAACAACCACACATGGCACATGGTTTTGGAACCACTGGACTAAACTGAGGATCATCACCGACTGGGGGGAAAAAAAGGTCTGGAATTGAGTGTCAGAAATGTACCCCCCGCCCCCCCCTGGTTCTTCCAGTATGGCATCCATCTACATTAAGGATAATAGCACCTTCCCTCGCTAGTGGAAATGGGCCTTTGAAGAGAGTTGTTTCAGTCTTCTCTGCTTCCATGCTTTGTCTAAGATCATCCCTCTGCTGTGGAGTCTCCTCTTCCCTGTAATGACTGCTGCCAGACACTGGCTCTGATGCCCCAGGAGTGCACACAGCATCATTCATAATAAGACTAGCTTGCTATGATTATGTCTGTGCCTTTAACCATATATAAAACTTCATTTAAAATGTCCTTTTAAAACCCATAAAGCATCCATATTGACTTCGGGGGCTGCCAGACTGAAGGCTGCCGCTAATCAGTTCACTCTATGGTCCATTTAGCCTCTGTGTCATTAAAGATAATACAAATAAAATAAGCACTAACATGAAGGCACTCTGATTGCACCCCTTTAAAGAACTGACCCCCCCCTCCCCATCCACCACCACCTCCACCGACTGTCAATATTATCTATAGATGGAAATGTATTTCTTCACATTACCCAGCTTGCTAGTGCATTTGTGCCGAACAAATTCCAGTTAATTACAAGGCAAATGGTACAAAATGTGCTCTGTGACTATCACAATCCTGTTCGCTATGCTCAGCAAGGATGCAGCACGTACCACACGCCCACACTAACACTTGGCACTCACAAAATAAATGGAAAACACACAAGGACACGCTATACCACATACAACCGCTCACACAAATAGACATGTCATGCACACTTGTCACGGCACACAAATGCATGCGCTCGCAAACAACACATGTACACCCTTTTTAAACACATGAATATTTCTTGTGCTATACTGCAGATTAGATGCATCTATTTCCTTTAAATCCCCCAGGCTTTGATAACAAACAGATGCCGGCAGTTCAACACGTTGCTTTACTCGCTCTTGACTTTCACCAATATTGGGAGACGCGAGCAGTATTCCAGCCATGGAGCTTTAATGAAAGGCTTTGCAACGAGGCATGGACGCTTGGTTGATCTAATGAGGTCCCTAACTGTTCCTGCCATCTGCCAGACCCAAGTCATGACATTATCTATGCAGCCATGCTAGGCTTCAACCATCTTTTAGATGAGCCAAACCTTTTCCTCTTCGTGTCAAATGCTGATGCACAAACAAGTGCAGTCCTCGATGGAAAGCCAGAACACGACGCAAGCACTCTGCAGCCTTCTAACAGAATGTTAAATGTACTGTGGCCAATACAACGGGCTGTAGGACATCACTTTAACCGTATTATATCCTCTATAACTGCATCCTTGCCGAGGAAAAATACATTGCTTTGTTGCTGGGCCAAAACTATGTTTTTATTTATTTATTTTCCATTTCACTGGGGGATTATAATGGTATTGACGTGCCCTGTATATAAGGTGAGTCCTTGCTTTGAGTCAAACTCATCTGCGGTTTTCCAGGGCGTCCATTGTCCGCCCAGCCACGGAGAGGTCACGGCAAAGGGATGAGAATAAATGTGGAGTGATTGACTAGTCTCTGTTGGAGAAATGAGTTCTCCATTCATTCCCGGGCTTCCAGAGGCGAAACGTCCTTCAGGAAAGTAAACATAATCTGACAGGGCCCTGCGACGGATGCCATGGCACAGCGCGGCACAGTCGGCAAGGATGCTCCTCGTGTCCCGCCTGTGTGTACGTCCCTCGCCTCTTGTCCCGTTTCTATTCACAAAGTGAAACCAAATCCAACCCATCACCCCTCAGGTATACTCTGTGACTTTGGGACACTTTGACCGCGTTAGAGCTGGAGATGGACCGATAGCATTTCTTATACTGATAACGTTTCCGTTAATGATGACTTGCATATCGGTCGATACCGAGTATACCGATCTTACAAATAGGACAGTGGTTCTCAAAGTAGGGTACAGGGACTCTCGGGGATCCGTGAGAGGGTTCATATGGACCCGTACAGGTATGTAACTCTGAGAGTGTAAAAATGGAACCAAATGGACCGTAGGGTCCATTTGGTTCCATTTGTACTTATGGAGATCCTTAAATTAAAATGTTTGAGAACCACTGATCCTAAAATTAGTATATCGAAATGAATATACATTACACACGCCCGCCCGCACGCACGCACACACTCACACGCACGCACTGCACACACACACACACACACACACACACACACACACACACACACACACACACACACACACACACACACACACACACACACACACACACACACACACAAATAATTGATTACTGTAAATGACATACCATCATGTGATAAATGATGTGGTATGGGAATGACATAAGCTGGCATACTCACCAATATCTATACCAGAATTTTAGGCAGTATCGGCAGCTTTTCCGATACTGGTATCTGTGTCGGAACAACTCAGTTAGAGCTGGAAATATTCTGCTGGCCTTTTGCACACGGACCTTTCAAACAGCCAGCTCTTGATAATCAGGACCACAATTGCAAATGCTCGCTCTAAGTGCATTAGTGCATTATTTCCTTCTGTTTGCTCCATTCCCAGGTGCTCCTAGATCACATGTCCCTGTTGGAAAGCAAATTGAAAATTGCCGCGCCCATTAGAGACCAGATCAGACCCGTTTTTTCCCCTCTGACATGCTTAAATTGCAGCAATGCAGATCGCATCTGTGGCTAATTGATGGATTTGCCAAACGATCTCCCAGAGTGGCCATAGGCTCTGCTGGTGCACTTGTATTTATTTTCCAAAGGCAGTGGATTTAACCCTATATCTCGGTGACATCCAAAGCCGGTAGGCTTTACCTCTGTGTTTCTCATTGACAGTAACTGTCGGAAGGCATTGCCTTAGCATGCGCCCCCAAACACCACCTAATTAGAGAGAGAGATGTGCATGGGATTCTATTGTACAGTAGCTACATTGGTCTTGCATGAATAATTCAAAGCGCATAAGGCTTTTTGTTGTCCTTTAGGCCCTCTCTCTCTCCCTCTCTGTAGACTGTTTCATCCAAATGCCCTCATGTTGCTAGGAGACAAGCCACAACTCTTGAACGCATCCGGTTGGTTGGTTATTATCGCCTATTTAGTATCATAGGCCTATGCTAACTACGTTAGCTCGCATCGACCAGTTTAGTGTCAAATGATGGATGGGATCTGGGATGCCTTTGTTTTTTTCCCACCTTAATGACTGACAGCTACAGTAGAGTAGCTATAAACTGTCAATAGCTGTCAACACTATATCCTCATGTATAAGTTAATGTCTATAGAAACGTTCACTGTTTTCACTGTCAGTTTACAGTCTATATACAGCAGTCCTGTGTGTACTGTAGCAAACAAAATCCCGAATGTGTGTTGAAATGTGTGTGAAAACTAATCCTGTTGCTTAATGATTCCCTCCTAACGGTCCGATTCCTTTGCGGTTCTCTATAGTGATTCCTATAGGGGATTCCAAATGAACCCTTACGGGTCTGTAACTCAGGTTCCAAATGGACCCGTAAGGTTCTGTGGTTCTATTTCTAAGAGTTGTGGTGGTCCTTGAATTTAAAACGTTTGAGGACCACCTGTATTGCATAGGTCAGAGACGTGAAGTACACATATACCAGCTCTTGTGATAAAACCGGTTCCAAATGTGATAGAACCGATTCAGGTTCATCAATGTTGGATCCCATCTTTACTTCATAGACAATTCAAATGCATCAATGAACACTTAGGAGTGACTTGATGAAAGAACAGACCAATTACCTCTGTGCATAGCTAGAGGCACAATTGAACATGAAGCTTTTAGCGAGTTAGTCAAAACAACTGCAGACCACACGCGTGTGTGTGTGTGTGTGTGTGTGTGTGTGTGTGTGTGTGTGTTTTTAATTAGTGCACGCACGCTCACGCAGTTGAGTACTGTATATCTTTGGAGGTGTGTACTGTGCGCGTTGCGGTTGTTGTGGTGAGCCAGTGATCTATTTTTTCCCATTACCCTGTGCTGCATACGTGTGGTTCATTTACATTCATGGTTATCCAGATAATGAAGGTTTCAATCCGGAGGATCCTGTGGTGAGAACAATGAACCCAATTACCTCCCACTGCCTGTGAGATGGGATGGCAGACTCCCAGACAGATGGGAGAGGCTGTGCTCGGCCGACAATCCAATCACATTCATCTCGCTCGCTTCCCCGTTTCCCCCCTGTTCATGTGCTCTGCAGCAACTTATCAACAAGCAGGGGCCAAAGAACCCCGGATCATTACATCAAACACACCGGCACCCCTGCGCACGCACACACTTACACACACATGCACTCTCTATATCTCTCTATCTCTCTCTCTCTCTGCCACCCTGGGGCCCACTCGACCCCTCAACTCCCCCAAAATCCCCTAGCTCTATGCCTATATCTTGCATAATCGTCACAATGGGACAAAAACCTATTATCTCCGTTTTACAAAATGTTGTGTTTTTTCGTAAATTAACTCCCTATACGTGATCATACTACAGCGGTGCACAAAAGTAGCAGGTCCACAACCTTTAAACTCGGCTCAAAACACAGTACAAACCAACACATTTTGAGCTTATTGATCTGCTACTTTTGCTACTTTTCAATTTGAATCCTGAAAAGTAACAGTTTTGGACATATACGAGGTTTCCACACGACACAGATGGTATTTAAGAATCTCTATTATTTCAAACTCAATGACACGAGTTCCACCCCTTGAGAAAGGTGGTAGGTAAAGTAAAAAATAAAAAAAGAGTTGAAGGGATGGATTTTGTGAAGTCCTTATTAGTGTGCTGGTATCTGACTAAGAACTTTTTCAATGAATTATGCAAGATGCTCAACTTTCCGTTTCGCCCCCCCCCCCCCCCCCCCAGCCCTTAGTATTTCAGTTACTATAATAGCCAGATGGAATCATTGGCAAGATGTGCTCAGCCGCACTTGAGAAAGTTGCAGTGGCCACATTATCAGCACTTCGGCATGTGCAATATTGTGGCAGAAAATGGAAATAGTGTTGATCAAGAAATTAGTTTGCGGAGCGGAGAGCATCTCGTCTGATCATGTATGTGATGCAATGCCATGTAACGGCTATGTAACCGTCTGTAAAGACGTGTGTGTTGAATGAGATGAACTATAGTCTGACTTATTAACCATTTGGAGTACCTGGACTCCCCGAAGAGAAAATGCAACCAGTTCCAAAGGCCAGTCCACACCAATGCAGCTCCTCGCAACATGTCTCCTCCCTTCACCGCTCCCTCCATTGGCTCCCGGTTGCTGCCCGCACAGAGTACAAAACTCTGATGCTGGCCTTCAAAGCATCCAAAGGTATGGCACCCCCATATCTTCAAAGTCTGATTGGACCCTATAAAACCCGCCACATGCTCAGATCAGCCAACACAGGGAAGCTGGCAGAACATTCACTAAAAAAAGCTGTGGCAATTAACACTCCACAGGTCCCAGACTCTTCTCCCTTCTGGCTCCAAAACTATGGAATGAACTTCCCATTGCAATCAGACTGTAGACTCTGAAAACCCACCTCTTCAGACTCCATCTTAGCCCGTAGCACTTGCCTAGCCTCGACTACCTTACAGGCATATGCAAAGGCTCAAATTATGTAATTTTATGTAGACATAGCTACTAATAGTTTCATTGTACCGTACATATATTCTACTGTTAGATGGATGATTATTTTTTATGTATTTGATGTATTACCATGTGTTGTTCTTGCTTACTGTAAATCGATCTGGATTAAGAGCTTCTGCTAAATGCCTAAATTGTAAAACTACTTCCAACCTTTATCCCCAAATGGCAGTTGGCACCAGTCCTCAACTGGTCAGTCAAGACCACTGCGACGGTTTTGTTGCAATACTGGCCTTTAGAAACATAAAGTGTTTGCTGACAAAGGTATAATCATACTCTCCAGCTAGCCACAAAATATTTTTTCACTGCCAACTGTCATGTGATTGGCACGGGCAATGATTTATCTTTGGGACGCTCTAACCGCAAACACATTTTACGCAGACGTCCTCTAAGAGGGAGCTTGAGGGAACGTACTGTATATTCCATGGCTAGATAATTAGTCAGTGATTGCATGCGGGCCAAGCTTTTATTCATGCATAATGCTTCGATATTTTTCCCTGCCTGTTTCATGCAAAAATACCCCTAAGTCCATATTGCCCCCTTGCCCCCTCCCCTGCTCTTTATGGCCTCTGATTTTGATGCCGTGATCGATAGTTAATTGACTTTGTGATCGATGTGTCTCTTGAAGTTTTCCATCAGCGCGGATGGCCTCCTGTGCTGCTGCCGCTACCGGCGCACACGCCGTCCGCACTGCTGTGCTGGAGTGTATGGTTTGTTAGTGGGGATCTGCATGCTAATGCTCACGGCATCTCCCCTGTGAGGCGTATAGGTGTTTTTATGTTAATGAATGTCAAGAGAGGAGCTCCGCATGGTTATCCCTGGCACACACACACACACACACACACACACACACACACACACACACACACACACACGCACACACACACACACACGCGCACACGCACTCAGCCCCTGGATGCATTATTGATAAGCTACTAATTACGCTTGTTGCAATTTCAGCTGACCTTTCCCGGGAACATCCCGGATCATTATCAGGTAAAGGTAATCTACAGTCCACCTCCTCATCGCCCCCTCCCCCCTCTACCCCCCCCCCCACCCCCCACCCCCCCAAACACACACTAACACACACACACATACACACACACACACACCTCCATCCCCAACACCACCCCACCACACCCCTTCCACTTCCCTCGCTTCACTCCTAGAGATGAAGACGTGTTCTTCCACACATACGCACGCACACACGCACGCACGCACGCACGCACGCACACACACACACACACACACACACACACACACACACACACACACACACACACACACACACACACACACACACACACACACACACACACACACAGAGAGAGAGACTAGGTGAAATGAAAGGCAGAAGAAGAGTGTGCAGCAGAGGTCAGTGCAGTTGAACAGTTGTTGGTGTACAGACTGACAGACGGGAGTTTCCTCCTTAAGGTCCACATGAAACAGCATTCAAGTGAAACAGGATACCGGCTGGACACGGACGTTAACGGGGAGATAATTGAATTGAATGTTGAAAAGACAAGTGGTTAATGGATGGATCATGTCATCATGATATTATTAGTTGATATTGGTCGGTTCAGGACTACTTAAGAGCGTCGTTTGGTTTTTTACAGTAAGATAACATGATTGGATTGTGATGTCGTCTCTGTCGGGTGGAAACCTCATACAGTATGCGCTATATTTTGCCCTTAACCCTTATCCCTAAACTTATTTGCCATTTTTTACTATTTCATAAAACCTTTTAAAATAGTTCAAATAGCCGATCTACAAGCTCATAACGTGTCGATGTAGATCGGCTAGTTGAACTATTTTAAAATGTTTTTCAAAGTAGTAAAAAATGGCAAATAAGTTTAGGGATAAGGGAAGATGGAGCCCTATATCCTAAACTGTTGCTTTTCAGGATGCAAATTGGTTTGGTGTGGACTGGCTTTTTGCAACAGGGTCATTTTGTTTAGGGTTAGGGGATGTTTAGGGTTAGGTGACTTCATTTAACAGAGAGATAGGTGGATGATAACCCTGCAGTTCATGGCAACAAGTGAGAGATGGATGGCCAATCTTACCCTCCTTTTGCCTTTAGGGGTGGATGCTTTTGTTCCAATAGCACACATGGATCAGTCGCTGAATGGTTAGAACATTTTAATAATGGCCCTGACCATGTTACGTTCAATTTTTTTGTGCAATTTGACGAGTCAAATCTCATGAAACTCAATCAGCTGCCTGAGACGGCACCTCAATTATTCTCTGTAACATTGTAAAACGGTTTATACATAAAATAGAGGAAGTGATCCTCCCATTGATTCAAGTCTTGTTGCTATAGTTTCTTGACGGGAGAGAGTTGCCCTCCATGTTCGCAAATATTGACAGATCTATCCAAGATGATAGGAATAATATATAATGAAGATTTATATTTGACATTTTTGTGCTCTATTTCAGACAGCAGTGTAGCGAGACAGGGAACCAAGGGCAGAGAGCATGGAGAGACGTGACAGACGAGATGGGGTTGGATTAGAACCCTGCTCATTATGGTCTGTACCGGGGTGGGCAACTTTGACAATGGAGAGGGCTACTATAATTTCCACACTCACTACATAGGGCCACATTGCATAATACTGTTGTAGAAAGAATAGCCGATCTGCAAGCTCAAAACGCGTCGCAGTGCAACGCTTTTTGAGCTTGTCGCAGTGCGTCGCAGTGCGATGCGTTTTGAGCTTGTAGATAAGCTATTTTTGCTATATTTGAATTGAAATCCTGAATAATGTTTTGCTATTTTCGAATTGGAATCCTGAAAAGTAACATTTTTATTTAATTTCAAATGCAGTTATTTATAGTTATGTTAACTTTATGAACTAAATACAAATACATTGGACATAAAACAAGAAATGATTACATAGTATATTTGTCAGGTGAAAGAAGCTCTGTCTCCGTTGTGTTCTTTTTTTCTCCCCCCCCGTAATGTGTATGTTTCTGTGTCAGAACCTCGCGGCCGTTGTTTGCGTTTGTTTCCGACGTTCTGTTCGTGGTTCAATCATTGTATTTTGTTGTTGCTATGCTGCTGCTGCAGTTAGCTCATATAACATTAGCTGTGAGCTGTCTGTCTGCTACGCACCCCCCACCTTGGCTGCGCTGCACTGTTTCACCTGCGCTTAGTTTGAAGTGACGTTTGAACATTGCAAACGTGTCAAATAACTGTAGTATGCGCCGTGTCGGGAACTCTGGGTAAGCTCTTCCCCGTGAGTGTGATCTGCTCTGCTGCTTTGCTTTGCACTGTCTGCAGCCTGCGTGGCTGGCAGGGATATTTGCCGTTGCTTGCACGAGGCAGCCAATCAGGACGTCGCTACAATGATGGGCAACCAATCATGAGGAGGTCGCTACTATGATGGTCGTCTACATTAAATGAGCTTTCATTAGTCAGGTTTCACCTGACAAAAAGACAATACCATTTTAATACTAGTAATTTACTAAAATCAATAATATATCAATGTTCTGATATTATCCTGCAGGCCGCATTAAGTGAAGGTGGGGGCTGCATGTGGCCACTGGGCCGTCAGTTGGTACATTGACACCTTAAGGGCATAGGAATAATATGTGAATGTATTTCTCTTTAAGAATCAAATTAAATATGTGTAAGTTAGCAGTACTGTACAGGGAGAAGGGCAGCTATACACAAATAAAGGTTTGAAGGTCATGGTGACAAATCTCTGCTAGAATTTCGTTCCCTTTCATCTCCACAATGCAGTTTAGAGGCTTTTATCCACTCTCCTACTCTCCACACTTTCTCAGAAATGTATGCTCACGCACGCACGCACGCACGCACGCCACAACACAACACAACACACACAAAGGCTCTTTCTACAGAGCTAGAAATCTTCGCTCTGAGAAGGAGGTCTATACACCTTAACAACTGTTCAGCTCTTCCATTACAATCAAAGTTTGGCGGTGATGGCGGGGGAGCTGACCGGTTGCTCGGCATAAATATCGGGGTGGAGGGCGGGGGCGGTTGTTGGGGAACAGCAGTTGGCTGGCCTCACTGCCTGTGAGTCAGGTGAGTCTTGCTCAGGCACACATAGGGACGCCACCAGGCGAAGGATTAATGGTCTCGGGGGGAGCCAAGGTAAGCCTGCTGCTCCTGCTTGACATCTTTGTACTTGTAAGAGCACACAAATTAGCCAGGCGATGTGGTGAGTAATGGCCAGACCCCTTCCATCAGTCCTATTTAACAACGCATGCAAAGTCAACCGTGGGAGAGGGAAAGGGGACGGGTGGGTGCCTGGGTGGGGGGGGGGGGGGGGGGGGGGTTGGAGTGCAAGTTCAGAACGATTCTGCTTCATTTCTATACTCCGCCGTACAAGTTGTGTCGCATGCAGAAATTAGACTACAATTTACAGTTTAGGCATTTACCAAGTGAGTAAACTAAGCCTTGCCGAGCCAGGAGCCTATCTCCTGTTTTAGTATAGCGTAAGGCAGCTTGATGTGCACTCCCTGGACATGATGTACAAGTACACCTCCTGGACATGACGCTAGTATGTCGCAAGGAATTATCCCCATCCAACCCTTGATGCTGAGTGCCAAGCAGGGAGGCACTGGGTCCCATTTGGGAGTCTTTGGGATGATCGAACCCCGACCTTCCAGGCTCAGCACGGACACTCTAACCACAAGGACATTTAACAGACACTCTTAATCCAGAGTGATTTACAGTAAGCAGGGTAAACGCAAGGTAATTCATAAAATGCATAGACATAGTAATCTAGGATCATAGGTGAACCAAGAACTAGTCTGAACAGTATAACAATAATATATAAACAAGTAAGACGCGCAAACGCGGGAAGCGAATGCAGCTCGTAAATTGCAATAACAACAATTAGAATAAATTACGTACTTTTGTTTTCTTTTTAGTTAGTAATTTTTTTAAGTTTTCTACTGTGTGTTTGTGTGTGTGTGTGTGTGTGTGTGTGTGTGTGTGTGTGTGTGTGTGTGTGTGTGTGTGTGTCTGTGTGTGTGTGTGTGTGTGTGTGCTTCAGCTGCGCCCTCGGGTGGCGGGCGGGTGGTGTCACAGCGGGACAGACAGACAGACAGACAGACAGACATGATCTGCAGGGTCTCATAGTTAGTGGTCAGTGCGTTCGCAATTATAATATGTACTGTACATTGACACTATATAAACTGTAGGATGCCATGGCAGGTCAACAAATGACCCTACAGTCATACAGGCTCACAACACGTGACACATGCTTGTAAAATGGCTATTTTCGGGCATGCAGTAGAATGTATGACAAAGTTTTAAATCAGGCTTTCTTTGAAGCACTGTGAGGATGTATAGCAGAGAGTTTCAGCCAAATGCTCTATCTATTGAAATATGATGTGCCCGTTAACCACATACAGTACAGTACTGCAACTTTTCATTTCTTTTGTATTTTTTATTTGCCATTGTAACTATCACATTTGATACAATCTATTGGCCTAGCCCAGAGATTTATCCAATTCCATTGGGAAATATACTGCAGTATCTCTTGCCGTTCAGCATACAGTTGTTGCTAAACAGTTGAATGATATCGTACTGCAAGTCAAATATATAAGGATTCTGTATAGTCAAAATCAACCACACAGACGCACGCACGCACGCATGCACAGTGCACACACGCACACTGTTATTATTGTTAGTAAGGGACCAATAATAATTTGGTCACTCCAGATAGAGATGTCCATAGTAGGTAAGAAAGACAGAGAACATAGTTTTAAATCCATCTCATGAATAAAGTTGATTTAGAGCCTTCTAGAGCCATTTCTGTTTTTCACAGCTTTTCCTCCATTTAGTGACTTCAAATACTGGGACAGACCCCAAAACTGGTTGGATACTTACCAGTCTTTACTGGGTAATCAAGTAAAGGGGGGGGGGGGGGGTGTATGCCCATGCAGTCTCCTGCCTGCATACACTTTCTACCATATTTTCTTTCATGAATACACATTTGACAAAATCCCCACGGTGAAAATTGTATAAAGTAGTTTCTCCAAAAGCACAGCCCCAGCTGTCTCTCCTCTCCCCTCCCTTCGTGCCAGCCAGCAGCCAGCCACACGGGACCGAGCCTTTGTCAGCCTGCTGGTGAGAGGCAAAGAGGTAAGGAATGCACAAACCTTCCTGGCAGGGACCGGCGGAGAGAGGAGAGGACGGATGGAGAGACGGAGGGAGGGATGAAGGGTGACAGAGGTCTCCCAGCTGTCTAAGACCCAGGCTCGTCCCAGCACACTAGCTTCCACTAATGACCAGAGGCCCCTGAATTTCCCTTCGCCTCCCCTGGGACAACAGCTGCTGCCATCCCCGTGCAGCCTCTGCCTGCGCGCTTTGAAGGGTGGACGTGGCTGTGGCTGAGCTGAGCTGGCTGCGTTCCTGCCTAGCAGAGCACCAGCTCAGGGGATGGGGAGGGAGCGCGGCGGGGGGACAGGCAGGCTTGTTGTGCCAGCAGGGTGGCTAAGTCCGCCGAAACCCTATCCAGCCAATTATTCCCTCCGCATGCCAAGCTGCTTCTCTAATGGAGGAACTAGGGACCGCACGCTTGTGGGTCCTCTTCCAGGTATAGAACACACACCCCTCCCAACCCCAGACCCAGGTTAGGGCTTGTTCTGTTTGAGTTTTGACAGAAAACAAAAAAGCTAAATTAAATTGTTTAATACTTTTCTGAAGCAAATGTTTTTAATGACAAATTCCTTTTTACAGCTCCTTGTTTTCTTAGCCTGTCTCCCATGCACACATAGCCCTTGGTTAGGCTTAGCCTTTAAACTACTTGCAGAGGAGTGAGGGAGAAAGAGAAGAGCTGCTATAGTGTGATATAAATAAATAGGTGAAAATAAAGAAGCCTGTAGAAATGTCCCGACTAGAGGGAGTGGACTGCCATTGGTTTAGAGCAGTGTTGCCATGTCGGCTGACTGCTAATTATAAGCAACTTTGGGCTTCTTTTACTGTAAAGTTGCTTGTAGATATTGGTAGTTGCGGGTTGCGTCTTTTGGGGGCTCGTTTCTAAATTGAAGTTGCTTTGTGCTTGCTTCCTAAACGTTGTTTAAACCATTGGTTCTCAAACATTTTCATGTCAAGGACCCACATCTGAACATATTTTGTGCCAGGGACCCCCATAAAAGATTTGTATATTGAAATTGTAAAAAATAAAAAAGAATTGTTTTGAAATTAGCAGATCTACAAGCTCACAACACATTGCATGGTGACGCATTGTGAGCTTTGTAGATCGGCTATGTTCAAATAGCTGATATATACACGTTTTAAACTGCTCACGTAGCCAAGTCGCTTTTTTGGGGGCTTGTATTCATAGAGCTGGGCTGCTTGTTTGTCTCGCATGGTTTTAGAGTCTAGCTAATCATTCAGTCCACGTCCGCGGCGTTCAGATAAGCAGCACAGTGCCTCCAGTGAGCCCTCCCTTCCTTCCATACACATACTTTAACACGGCTAATTTGTGCGAGTCTTGCGGCGCTTGCACACCATTTAGAGATACACTTTAGATTTCACTAGAGAACCAAGCAGGGCTGTATGCTACTACGGCATGGACGGGGGTCAGAATAAATAAATAAAAAGCCTGCTTGAGACCCAGGGGAAATACTAAAAAACAAAACAAAACATTGTTTAGCCAAGGCACTTGTTCTTTGTTTAGGAGCTGTCGAAAATGGTCGCCCGACACACTTTTTTCCTCCCAAATTCGTTGTGGCAGCTGTGGATAGTTGTGACAGACCATAAACTCTTCAATGTCATTACGAACCTCCTCATTTAAAATTAGAAGTCAGGACTTTTGTGTGTTTAGGGTTAACTATGATAAAGCTGATAGTTCGAAGCAGAGAAACGCATGGAATTACACGCCGTGAAAATCCATGTTTGTTCTGTTTGACAACCTGTGGGACAGTTTTTTTGTTGTTGTTTTTGTACCTGCTGTGTTTATGTGAGTATATAGTCCACTGAACCAACTTCCCTCTAACAATGTGATATCAGACAAAGAAAAACAAGAGAGAATCAATAGGACCTGTGGTCATGTATAATTTGCAAAGCCTGCACCTGGCTGCCAACAAATAAAGATTTGTTGTGTCTCCCCCCTCCCCCACCTGCACGTTGTTGCATTCAGGATATTGGACAATTTTGCTGGAGGTAGGCGGCAATTTTCACCAAATCCTGGCTGCGGGTCAGCTGAAATGATTGAATCTGGGTAAGCTCTCCCCATGTAAACATACAGGACACATGAGGACATGCTCTTTATGTGTGTGTGTGTGTGTGTGTGTGTGTGTGTGTGTGTGTGTGTGTGTGTGTTGTGTGTGTGTGTGTGTGTGTGTGTGTGTGTGTGTGTGTGTGTGTGTGTGTGTGTGTGCTCTACAGAAAATGGAGGGGAAACAAACACTAACAAACCACTGTAAAAAAGAAAACAACAGTCGAAACACATTGATGGTTAAATAAATGTCCCGAGTTGTCAGACGGAAACCTTGTTTTATTTTGAATAAAAAGTAAAATAGTGAAAGGAGTGAGAACAAGCTCAGTGTCTACAAGTAGATATGACACAAAGGCTGGATAGCCAACACGTTTGTGTATATATATTAATGGAGACAGCACCCGGAGGAGGCCAAATGGACATAGTGGCTGAATTTGGTAGTGCAGCTCCAGCCAGCGCTGGTCCGTTGACTATCATTTTGCACGTTCATGTTATTGGGCCCATGACAGAATGCACTCTGTTCCTACCCGGAAGGAGGAGTGAAATCGCCTCATGCACTTTTGAGCAACTTAATGCAAGTGGATGGGAGGAGAAATTCGGTACCGTCTCTATTAATATATACTCTAAGGACCCACCCCATTACGTTTATACATGTTGAACAGGATGTCGCACCAGAGAAGTCAGAGCACGGTGGTAACAAAACATCTATCTACAGTCTCACAACACGTAGCACTGTCACTCACACGTTGTGACTGTGAGCTTGTGTATTGGCTATTTTCATGACTTTACTTGTATGATGTCGGTAGGCCATTCATTTATGCAAAACAAGGTGAAATATGGTGATAGAGTTTCTGCCCGACAGCAACGAGAACATATTGCAGAGAAACATCTTATGTTCAACCTGCCATTGACCACAGTGATATAGTTTATATTTACGTGTGTGTGTGTGTGTGTGTGTGTGTGTGTGTGTGTGTGTGTGTGTGTGTGTGTGTGTGTGTGTGTGTGTGTGTGTGTGTGTGTGTGTGTGTGTGCGCGCTTTTTTGTGTGTGTGTGTGTTTGCGCGCTTTTGTGTGTGTGTGTGTGTGTGTGTAAAATCCACAGTGTTCAGTTATCCATTTGTGCACTCTCAGATTTAAATGAACACTGTGGATTTGTGTGTGTGTGTGTGTGCGCGCGTGCTTGGCAGTGTGTGAGTGTGTGTTGGCTCTCTCTCTCTCTGGTTCCCTGCTACCAGCTGGGCCCCCCCCGCCTCCATCCACGTCAGCAGGCAAGAGGAGTCAGTGCACACCACATGGCCACACACACACACACACACACACACACACACACACACACACACACACACACACAGCAGGCAAGAGTAGTCAGTGCACATGCACCACATGGCCTCACAGCACTCTGGGAGGTGCCACTCAGTTTCACACTGCCACACACAACCATACACACACACACACACACACACACACACACACACACACACACACACACACACAAACGCTTGTGTGGACATCTTAGGATAGAGATTTTATGAATGCAAATCTCACAATATTTTATCATTTTCACCCTGAGGCATAAAGCTTCAAATAGGCGATCTACAACCTCACACACACATGCGCAAAACATGCATGCATGCACGCACACACACACCACACGTGTACGCGTACGCATGCGTGCAAGCGCACGCACACACACACACGCGCGCACACACACACACACACACACACACACACACACACACACACACACACACACACACACACACACACACACACACACACACACACACACACACACACACACACACACACACACACACACAGTGTGGAACTGTGCAGAAACATCAAAGCCAGAGCTACACCTTCAGGTGGGCCATAAACAACCCACTGCACACAGAGCCAGCTGACCCATTCAATCATACTGATTCCAGTGCAGCATGTTTCTTATTGATCACTATATTGCATTTCTGCTTTATTGGCTCACACACACACACACACACACACACACACACACACACACACACACACAAAACTGGCAGCAGAATACTGTAGGAGTGAAAGGGGATAAGACATGGCATTGGTCACATGTTCTAAAAGTAGCCTATATACAGTATACTGTATTATCCACTGTGTGTGTGTGTGTGTGTGTGTGTGTGTGTGTGTGTGTGTGTGCGTGTGCATGTGTTTAGGCTTTCCAGTACTTTTACTTCTACTCCACTACATCTCAGAGGCAAATATTGTACTTTTACTCCACTAATCTTTTTTGAAAACCTTATATTACTAGTTACTTTGTAGATTTTGATTATTATTACAAAACATACAGTAACAACTTCTACAAGCTCAGGCATTGTAAGCTTGTAGATCAGCTATTTTCAAAAGATTTTGAAATGTTGAAATGGGACATTCTGTACAATGAGTACCTTTTCTTTTTGTACTTTAAGTACATTTTGATGCCAATACTTTTGTACTTTTACTCAAGTATATTTAGAATTCCGGACTTTTACTTGTATAACAGAGTATTTCTACAACGCAGTATTGATACTTTTACTTCAGTAAAACATTTGAGTACCTTTTCCAACCACTGGCCGTCCATGTGACGCACGATGGAAGCGCAGCTCTCTGGCTTGCATAGCACCTCTGTCGGCTGGACACCTCGTATGTCCAAAACCCTTACTTTACCTCTGTCAGCTGGACACCTCGTATGTCCAAAACCCTTACTTTACCTCTGTCGGCTGGACACCTTGTATGTCCAAAACCCTTACTTTACCTCTGTCGGCTGGACACCTCGTATGTCCAAAACCCTTACTTTACCTCTGTCGGCTGGACACCTCGTATGTCCAAAACCCTTACTTTACCTATGTCGGCTGGACACCTCGTATGTCCAAAACCCTTACTTTACCTCTGTCGGCTGGACACCTCGTATGTCCAAAACCCTTACTTTTCAGGTTTCACATTCAAAAGCAAAAAGATCTAAATCCGGAGGCTTTGAGCTTGTGGATCTGCTGCTTTTGATTATGTGTGACAGTGTGACGCTGCAGTATGATCGAGTAAGGCGTTTACAAAAAAACAAAGTTAAAACATGGAGATAAGAGTTTTCTTTTTTTTTAAACCTTTAATTTTTATCCCACTATTTTGCAACCCATTTTTTCACCCAGTGTCAATTATCTAATGCAGCGGTTCCCAAATCCCCAAATCGAACCAGGGACCTTCTAGCCATGAGGCGACAGCTCAACCTGTGGGTCGCGACCCCTCAGGGGTTGCCAAATTATTTTGGGGGTCCCCAGATTATATTTACTGTATATATATTTTTAAAATCAATTTGCAACTGAATGGCTGGAAAATGGAAATTAAGAGTTTACATATAGTACATATAGTACATGTATAAACATTCCTTAATGATTATATCTGGTTTCTTTATGATATATCTACGCTATTATTAAGGTTATTGTAGCAGACAATTTGCTTTAGGGGTGGGGCGGGGGTCGCGAAGCATGGCCAAAGCATTTCTGGGGGTCCCCAGGCAAAAACATGCATGGAGGACCCCTGTGCTGGAGTACCGTTCTAACATATAAGTGGATATACATCATATACGTAGCTATTCTGGGCTGCGGGTGTAACCTGGTCACCCGCGCTAGTGTTGGCTGGAGGAGAGGCCGTCGTTCTCAGAGCTTTCCTGACCTGCCAGGGTCACCGGGGTGGGCGGAGATGAGGAGAGGAAAACAGGGAGGGTCTTGGGAGGTCCACCAGGTCACATGGTGAGCCCTGGGGGAGGGGGGGGGGGCTCTTGTGCGGTAAGGTAGTAGCGCACTTCCCTCACCCTCCCCCCCCCCCCCCCCTGTAAGCCACGTTTACCCTTTAGCTGCAGTCAAGCCAAAAGGCTGAGTGGGCCGCGAGGGGCGGGCCGGTGGGGAAGGGTGGTGGAGACACGGGCGGGCGGTATAGGTGGGCATTGAGCCGAGGGAGAGAGAGAGAGAGAGGAAAGACAAACGAGCTTGTGAGAGAGAAATACGCCGTTGAATCCTAATGCCAGATCAGAGCCGAGCTGGGCTGGGCTGGGCTGGGAGGGGGTACAGTGGGGGAAAGTAACTAAGTACATTTACTTAAGTACTGCACTTAACTACAATTTTGAGGTAGCCTATTTGTACTTTACTTGAGTAATTCCAATTTCCAATACTACGTCTACTCCATCTCAGAGACAAATATTGTCTCAGACAAATACTATTACTTCACTCCAATTATTTGAAAACTTTAATTACTGTACAGTACTATAGGGATTTGGATTATTATTACAAAACCACTTCAGCCCTGTATACATTTCGGCCATAAATTAATAATAGCCGATCTACAAGCTCATGATGCAACGCATTGTGAACTGGCTACATTTTGAGTACATTTTGCTTTTACTTAAGTAAAACAATGAAGTAGTTTTCCCATCCCTGGCGGGCGGCAGTGTAGACTGTACGTGTACCCACAGTGAAATATTGTGATCTGTGATTATTCCCTCTTTCACCTTTCATTAATGTCATCCAGATAGCGAGGCTATAGGTGTGCTGCAGCCCCGCCAACGCGGTGCGAGCGGGGGAAGGGTTTTCACGGCCGCGGTGGCGAGACGGGTCAGGATTATGACAGCTTCTTTTGTGTCCCCCCACCGCCCCACCCCCACACTGCCACCTCCTGTATGCCTTACTTTTCGGGTCACGATCGCTCGGCGCCGAGAGGTCGCGCTATCACGTTACGACTCTTTCTTGGTGCCTTTTGTTTTTGGAGCGTGTCGGCGTTGGGGTTTGTGGCGCCGTGCGATAAGAAGCGGAATGGACCAATTTGCTGTCATCATGTACGATAAAGACGGGGAGGACATTATTCAGTGGGCTGCGCCGCGCGCATGCACGCACGCGCACTCTACACATGCACACTCACGCACATGCACACTCACGGTCACCCACACACACTAGATAGAGCAATCAGCGTGGGTTCAACCCCACATATACTGTTCATTATACATGGCGGAGCTGCTGCATCACGGGAAGGCCTTGCAGGAAAGGAAAGGGAGGCTCTAGGAATCAGAAAGGGGGCATAATAATCACAACAGCATGTTTACTCTACTTTAATGGAATCCAATGGTACAAAATCAAACCCCGTTTGTTCAGCGACCGTGCGAGGATCCCATTTCTCCAGATTAATAATTCAGATTGTACATACACGCCAGGAGGCCCAGAATAGATTCCCCCCTAAAATAACAGGAGTGGTGGTGGAGGGGACGCAGTGTGTGCGGAGCGAGCGGCAGGGTAGCGGGAGGGAGAGGAGCGTTGATGACAGCCGTCTGACGGGACTGACAGCCAGCCAGCTGTGGACTGACTGCAGTGTCCCTCGCCGTCACCCAGAGACCCCGGCAGAGGGAGGGAATCTTAATGCTGCGTACCTCTTTCCAGCTATCATTACACACGCACACACACACACACACAGTCACGCCCCCATGCCGGACAGGGCCAGATTTGACACCCCCCCCCCCTCCCACTCCTGTCATTGGCTGCCTGTTTCCCCTCCGTCAGATTGGGGCTTGTTAAATCGCGGACAGAGCAGCCTCCACGCAGATTAACGAAACCCAATCAGATTAGGATGTCTAACCAGTTCATGGAAATGTCCTTCCTGGAGCTCCCTGCTGGTTTGGAGGCAGATTGGTAGTGGCAGCAGCACTTGAAGGTTTCACTTTAAGATGCACAGATCAATCCCTGTTTCCAACGTATTAGGTTGAGCCATGCCAGAAGAACAAGTCGGGCAGCTGCTCAAGGCCAACGCTGCCCCTAAAGCACATCTCTGCCTCTGCTGCTCCCTGACTCCCTGATAACATTAATGCCAAGCAGATGGCCCTGAACTAGTTCACGGTTGCTATCTTTTCTTTATTTATTTCTTTCTTTCTTTCTTTCTTTCTTTCTTTCTTTCTTTCTTTCTTTCTTTCTTTCTTTCTTTCCTTCTCGCTTCATATCGAAAGCTCTCCACCACCTCATTTCTGAAAAAAGAAAATCTCCTGCGGCTTCTAAATGGAACATAATATTGACCCAATATGGTGGCGTGTCAACAGGAGCCGAGCCATTCACTTTGCTAATGGTAGGGAAAATCAATAGGCAACAAAATGTGCTTATTTATGTCTCAAACCGTTATATGTCATGTTTCGGGGGTTTGGTGGCATGTTTATGTACGCTCTGCGGGGGCAGCGATGTCGGGAGACAGCAAGGGAAGGAAGATTACAGGTAAACAGGCCAGAGAATAATGATGACAGCAACCCGCACAGTGTGGACAGATTATCCTGACAAACATTGTACGAGCGTTCATATCAGAGGTGGATATATCACTGCTTTGGGGTGCATGGGAGTGACATGGGCGCTTCCTCCTTCTCTTTCCCCCCAAACTGCCACTCCACCTCTGTTATTAGGATGGCTTCAATCCTGGGAGCTAATCCGGAATGAAAAGCCACTCACGGCCCCTCAGATCTCGCCCAGTAACTCCCTTCCAACCATCAAAGTGCTCTTTGAAGTTCATGTTCTATAAAAATTGTCTCAGGTGTCAGGTCAGAGTTGTCATCGCCAAAGGTACGGACGGGCCATTTGAAGCCCTCCTCCACGTCTTACTCCTCCTTATTCCCAGATGCCCCGCCGGCTGCCTTTTGTGTTCTTTAGGCGAGAGCCCCTCTCTCTCTCTCTTCATGTTTATTGCAAAGAGGCAATCAGCGTGGCCTTTGTTTGGGCCGTGGCCCTCGGTGGCCCTCACATGTGAAATGTCGAGGGGATACGCCTATTAACTTCCTTGCGGTCGGAGAGCCGTTCGCCCAATCATCCCTGACACTAGTTACTGTGCCATCTCGCCTGATGGACTCATCAAGGAAATGGGGGGGGGGGGGGGGGGGACCAGGGGAGACAATGTCAGCAGGGGAGGAGAAGGGGATATAAAAGAAAGGGAAGCTATAAAGGGCAGGAAAGAGAAACACTCACATTAGGGAATACTGTGATGCTGGCATAAACATCAATGGAAGGGTTCTAAGGGGGGCAGGAGCTAGAAAGCGTGGAAATCCAGGTGAAAGCAAAAAAAGAGAGAAAGAAACCCCATGAAGACAAGCTCACACTAAGGGTTACAGTGAAGCATGGCAAGGCCGGGGTGTCCAGAGCAAAAACTCATCAAGACACACAGTCCTCACTATAGTGCAGTATTAATGACTGAGTCAAGAATAATGTCTATACATACAAGCACAGACGCACACACAGACACGCACACACACACACACACGTGCGCACGTGTGGTTATTTATGAATAATGTTAAAACAGTTCTTCCTTCATGCACCAAAGCAAAGGTTACTGCAATCTCCTATCTGTCTGCCGCAGTTTCTTTACGGCTCCGCGGTGACGGCTTCTCTCCTCCATTACCTCTGCACTCATTTGACTGGCGGATGGGCAGGTGCAGAGGGTGGGTGGTTGGGTGGGTGCGTGTGGGTATAATCACGATGCTGTGTGTGTGTGTGTGTGTGTGTGTGTGTGTGTGCGTGTGTGTGTGTGTGTGTGTGTGTGTGTGTGTGTGCGTGTGTTCGTGCTCGCAGCACTCTCCGTTGTCTCAGCCGAGGGAAAGGCAGGTGAGACGTAGCATGGGGCCTCTATGCGGTGCCCACTGAACCAACGTTGGCACTCCCTAATGGGGCATCGCGCACACGCCGACACGTCACCCCGCGCCATTCCTCATCATCATCATCATCATCATCATCATCTCCATCCATCCCTGTGTCCTTGTCCCCTGTCATTGGTTTAATGGCTACCATGCTAGCCTGAGTCATGGGCAATATGGCCCTATCAGTGGACATACTAAACGCCAATGTACTTTAGATTCAATATTCCAGAAAGTAGTGATTTGTGGCGCAGCTACGGTTTTAATTTCAGATTAATATGCAGGTCGCTTTATCTGTTAGCCGAATCATGGTTTGGGGCTCAGAGCCTTTCTAGCTCGCCCAGCTCTGGCCTAACACAGTGATGTGGCCGACTGGCTTAGATTGACAGTGGGAGAGATAGACGGTGATATGAGAGGCTAAGAGGGTTAATACGCTAAGATGGAGCGATAGAGGGAAAAGGTGAAATGGAGAGAGAGAGGCTGAGCATGGTGAGACAGTGATGGAGAGCTAGCCAGGTCTCAGGTATAGCATGGAGGTCTGAATGTACCATATATACGGCCATTATGCCTACCACTTGTTTAACAGCTGTGTAGACTCAGATTCACTCTGAAAATCATTCTTCTAATGTGCAAATTTTCTTCTTTTTTTTTTTTACGTTAGAGAAAAATAATGGAAGATGGCAATTATTTTTATTTCCCCGAGATGGAGTATTATATTCAATGCTCCGGCAAATATTTTCATACCTGGAATTGCGGCGCCATTGGTTTGTGTATGAGTACTGCGTAGACAACAGTGCAGGGCTGAGTGCATACAGTGAATGTATTTTGAAGTTCGCTTGCAGCCCTAGATACCTAGATTGTTTCCTCCCATATCCCGAGGTGGAAGCAGCTCTTATTTTCTCTCTCTCTGTCTCTCTGTCTCTCTCTGTCTCTCTCTCTCTCTCTCTCTCTCTCTCTCTCTCTCTCTCACTCTGCAATTCTCCCACTGTCTCCCCCCTCCCTCCTCCAATCATTCCGTCGTCTTATACGTGCACTCACTTTTACTTTCATTTCTCATCTGTGTGCTCTTCTCTTCTCTTCGCTGCAGGCTTGAGAAAATACAAGGTCATTTTTATATAACAACCACCGGTAGGAAGAGAGTGAAGGGGGGGGGGGGGGGGGGGAGGAGGAGGAGGGGGGGGGGAGAGGAAAAATGATAAGAATCTTGAATAAAGCAAAGCATTCGTATTCATGCAACAACAATAAATAACGCACGCACCCACACGCACAGGCAGGCAGAAACACTGACAAGCCATCCAAATATATGCTCACAAATTTAGAGGCACTGGCCATCGCCACATCTCTACACAATATACTGTCGTACTACAGGGTGGACTGCTGTATATGACGTGTGTGTGTGTGTGTGTGTGTGTGTGTGTGAGTGTGTGTGTGTGTGTGTGTGTGTGTGTGTGTGTGTGTGTGTGTGTGTGTGTGTGTGTGTGTGTGTGTGTGCGTGTGCGTGTGCGTGTGCGTGTGCGTGTGTGTGTATGGAGTGTCATGCCTGTGGGTTGATGTATACTGTACGCTTGTTTGTGTGCTTGCATGCATGCGTCACATGCTTATACTGTTTGTGTGTTCTCTATGATGGTCTGTTTGTGTTTGTGCCTGCGAGCATCTGGCGAGTGCTCATACCTTTTGTTTGGTGGTATCACTAGTGGTGCAGAGCTACAGTATATCAGCCCTGTCAGGTGGAAACCTCATATTATGTCCACAACTGTTCAACTGTTCACATTCAAAAATAGCAACAAAAACAAATCAGATCTACAAGATCGAATGCTTTTGTGTGACTCTGTAGTATGATAAAGTAGGGCATTCGTTTGTGAAAAGAAAACACACACAAAGAGTTAGATATGGAGATAGGAGGTTTCAGCACGACAGCAACAATATGCACGTGTGTGATTGTATATAGGGTACTACAAGCCGCACCCGGGGATGAGCTGTAACTGCTGGCATGTGTGTTTCCATGCTTGCATTCATGTCAGTGAGTGTAAACATCACCGCTCCTAATAGTTTTTGGCCTCTCGCAGCGAGGAATCGCACGCACTTCATGCAAGCACGCACGCATGCACGCACGCACGCACAAAAAGACAGTCTAATTGAAGAAGGGCTGGAGGGAGCAAAGGTCTGGTGAAAAAGTAGGGCAGAGAATCCAATGCTGGGTGTTGGCCAGAAGGACGAGAGAAACATTACATGGAAAATGAAATGAAAAGCCTGACCTCAGAGACTCACAAAAATATATATATTAAACCTATCTCCATATTTCATTTATTTTATATTGCCTTGTTTTATACTTGTATGACACACAGAATTGCGAGAAAAAAATCTGTATTTTGTATATATATTATATATATATATATATATATATATATATATATATACAAAATACAGTCATACAATTATAAAACATTGTATATATAATATTATTTTATATTGCCTTGTTTTATACTTGACACACAGAATTGCGAGAAAAGAATCTGTATTTTGTATATACACTGTATATATAGCCTATATATATCTATATATATATACGTATATATATATATATATATATATATATATATATATATATATATAAAATATAGCTCTCTATTAGACAGGATAGTAGGCCTCTATTAAGGACAGTAGGCTGACAGGAGATGGGGAGAGAGATGGGAAGTGACACGCAGCAAAGGCCGCCGGGATTGGAAGTGAAACCCGCAACGTGCTGTCAGGCTTCCCTGAGCCTATGGGTGCCCGGACCGCTAGGCCAGCGGTCCGGGCCAACAGTGGTTATGTCTGTGAGTGTCATAATTATTTAGCCAAATGAATAGTATTAACAAGAGCATGACTTCATTGGACAGATTGGAACACTTACAGCCAGTGGTGGAAAGCAACTAAGTACATTTACTTAAGTAAAGTACAATGTTGAGGTTTTGTATTTTACTTTACTGGAGTATTTCCAATTTTCTGTAGGTCTACTTTTCTTCTACTCCACTACAAATATTGTACTTTTACTCCACTACTTATTTGAAAACTTTGCTTATTAGTAGTTACTTTGTAGATTTGTATTATCATTACAAAACCACTTCAGTCCTACAGTACACTTCGGCCATTTGAAAATAGTGAATCAAATGAGTGTCTCAAACTGTTTTCAACAGTGATGGAGAAAAGCATGGAGTGGTGCTGGCATATCAGCAACAACAAGTAGGCTATATTTACTTAAGTAAGATTTTGAGGTATTTCTATTTGTACTGAGGTGAGGTGAGGGTACTTTACTTGAGAATCAAAATGTCAGTACTTTTACTTGTACTCCACAGAGTCCACACACCACACTACATTTCAGAGGCAAATATTGTACTTCACTACATTTATTTGACAACTTCTGTTACTAATTAACGTCGCCATGTGAAGCCTTGTGATGCAACGCATTGTGAGCTTGTAGAGCTGCTATTTTCACATTTAGCTATTTTCACATTTGAAAACTTGAAATGGAACTTTGCTCTCTATTTTTGGTACTTAAAGTACATTTTGATGCCAATACTTTTGTACCTTTACTCAGTTACATTTAGAATTCTAGACTTTTACTTATGGATGGAGTATTGGAGTATTTCTAAATTGCAGTATTGGTACTTTTACGTAAGTAAAACAATTGAGTACGTTTTCCACCACTGCATAATAGGTGACATTATGAAATATGAGTCAACAACAGGAAGCTGCATGGGCAGCCTGATAGTGGAGTGACAAGACAAATCACGGAACACAGCGAATCAGGCTGGGAACCAGGCCGTCCTAAAACGTCTGATGTCCTCACAAGTACAGGAATACAACGCTGTGCGTGCGTGTGCGTCTGTGTTAATCTCCTCCCATCTGCTGATGGACCTCCTCTCCCCGAGCTGAGGCCTGGCGCTGCCCCGCCCCATCTGGCCTACCTGCTCCACAGGCCCTGACCTCACTCTGTGCGTGTGCGTGTGTGCGTGTGTGCGTGTGTGTGTGCGTGTGTGCGTGTGTGCGTGTGCATCAGTGGTGGAAAAAGTTTTTACTTAAGTAAAATTATCAATACTGCATACGTAAAAGTCCGGAATTAAATATTTACTTGAGTAAAAGTACAAAAGTATTGGCTTCAAAACCTACTTAAAGTAGGCTATACCAAAAGTAAAAGTGCGGAATGCTCCATTTCAAGATTTCAAATGTTTAAACATCTTTTTGAAAATATCCGATCTACAAGCTCACAAGCTGATTGCTGCCGTCCACTCTGTCCACCAATCAGAAGCCTCTCCTGGCCTCTTCCACGTCTACCGCGATCTCGGAAAAACATCCAGGCCGCCCAATGAGCACGCACACGCACACGCATACACACATGCGTGCAAAACATTAGGCTATACGTCTACACAAGTCTATAAGTCTACACAATTAGATAATGTAGAAGAATTGTTATTTTGATCGTTTGCCTGTTATCTCTCCTATGGCACCACATCAATACAGCATGGAATTATGGACATCTTATTCAACGACAACAAAATATTTTTGAGTCTGAGAGGCTGAATGTTATCAAATGGTGGTCTGTGGCTTAAATGCAGAATAAATGTTGGACCTGGACCTTGAAAAGGGTTGAAAACCACTGCCCTAGAAAGTAGACACAGTGAACTGGTAAACACTCCCTGAGCAGGCTTCAAGCACGCTCTTTAAAATTCTCTGGTAGACACGCCCACTCCACACACCTGCTGCAAACAAACAGACACTAGCTCATTATGTTTGGTAGTAAAAAGAGTGAAATAAACCACTTATAATGTAACTTTACACCTCATGGAAGTTGAGTGCAGTAGTCTGGGTTGTTAGGAAGTGAAAAGTGCTCATCACAAGTGTGTGACAGTTTGAAAGAGAAGTTAAATCATCTTGCGTGCGTGCGTGAGATTGAGTGGGAGGGAGGGCGAAACTTCATTCTTAACTGTTTACCAGTGATGGGGAGTGACATTGAACCCATTGACATTGAAGTGTTACAGCCTGAATTGCACATCTATAGATTTCGATCTCTCAATTTATTTCAAGGCCTACCCTAGTCCAGGCATGTCCAAAGTCCCCACAGCTTCCTTCCTAAAATGTATTATTTTTTCTGATAACAAAACTAACATTATATATATACACCTACTGTACATACTGTATCCTAGGCTGTGTATGTTGTGACAGGATATACTGTATACTACTAGGCTGTATATGTTCTAACCGGAAGGATGGAATATATATATAATATATATACACACACACACACACACACACACACACACACACACACACACACACACACACACACACACACACACACACACACACGTATACAGGCTGTGTATGTTTGCCTGCAGTTGCTAGTGAGTTGTGACAGGGTACAGTATGTGGCTCTTGGTCAGCTCAACTTTCTAGTTCTACCTTACTTACTTATACTCAAAGGTTATGGTGTCTCTCTCAACCTGCTCCACAGGTACACGACCCCCAAGCTCAGCTTCTTTTCAGCCCCGAGTCCATTCTCCTGTGACATGCTGTGAATGCTGGACCCATAGCGCCTGCCCTATAAATCCCTGACCACTGCACTACACCAGAATGCTACTGTATGTGCAGTACTAAACATCCAAGGCTGAGTGAGAAGCTTGCAGCCAGGAGAATGAGGCTGGTCAGTGCCATTGATACTGGGTTGAAAGCCAGCTAGCCAGCTGTGGAGGATGGAGATGACTGGAGACGCCGCTGGAGGGCTCATCATGAACTAGAGAGACAGGCTAATGGGGTGTCCCATTTGGTCAAAATCCCCATACATGGGAAAGTCATAGTAAATGCGACCTGCTGTCGCAATAAGATACCCTAGTAGTATAGTGGGTCAGTAGTGGTTCAGAGGGCCTCCCGCACTTCTTTCTCACGTCGTGCTCAGGCGCGTTCCCCTCTGCCTGCTGCAGCATAATGCTGGAGCAGGTTCCACTGCACGTCAGCTGAACTCCAAGTGAGAAAGAAATGCGGGAGGCCCTTGGCATCCATCATGTCCAGCAGCTCAGAGCGTCGTGCACGTTTCCAAGCGGCTGTGCCGCACAGATGGGAGCCCAAGTGGAACGAGTGCTTACAGGTGGCCGTGTCACCAGACTGCAGGAGCTCCTCCAGCGTCATGTCGGCCTGTCCGTTTGCATGGTTGACAAAGACCTTTCCGGGCAATTCCATATGTTGATCCTTCCCCATCCATGGTGAGCGAGGTCGCTTCTCGGCCTCAAGCGTCTTACTGGTATGAAATCCTGCGTCTCGCGTCCGTCACACCACCATATATGGTTGCCAATCCATCATGCCTTGTGTATGTGACATCACATGGAGACCCTTTTTTAATTTAAATTTTTATCCCACGATTTTGTAACCCAGTTTTCTTTTCACCCAGTGCCAATTATCTAATGTAATCCTGGGCGCTACACTTCCTCTGCCAACCTGGGGGGGCAGCGGACTGACCTCATGCCTCCTTCTATGCATGAGGAGTCCAGAGACCCTTAGACCCTTAGAGACCCTTAGATCTCCATGGATCTGTACTTGTGACGTCATGGAGACCCTTAACGCCTCCATATATGGTCACGCCTCATGACATCACGCCCTGTGACACGTCACGCCACGATATATGGCCGTCTCCATATATGAAGATCACGACACTGACCTCATCTAACCCTGGATAGCCATACATGGAGAAGACTGGATCATCACATATAGATCTGCATTGTATGCAACTCTTGTTGATCTGACCTCATCAAACCCTGTACACTCAAAACACGCTCCATATATGGCCAGTACAGAATGCATTCCATATGTTGATCCCCATGCCAAAGCGCCAGCACTCGCCCAGCAGCCTGCCATCTACCGTCACCCAGGCGCACACACACAGCACTGCAGAAGGTACCGGCTCCTCGATGTAAACTGATATTAGCAGCCACAGGCGGCAATCAAGATACATTCTTTAATATATTACGCGGCATGATTGGTACACCTATACTTGAAGTGTGCATCAGATGGCTAATATAAGAAACGACAGATTTGGGGAACATTCATTGACTGAAAGCCTATACTTAGTAGATCTGAAACAAGTCACAGTTTATAAGTGCCGTGCCTCAGACATATTTCCCCGTTTCAAGTCCTTAAAAGCTTAATTTGCAGTGATTTAAGGAGCTCCACTCTGGCTGTACTATAAGGCATAGTACATAAAGCACAGCATAACCCCGGCACCATGCAGTTGTACAGCTTCCCAGGGAGAAGGAGAGAAAACTACAGCAAGTGGAATGAAAAGCAGCCCTTTACACTGGGGTTTAACATCCATAGTGCAGTAGTCTATTTGTTAAGATTGATATCAGATAACATTATACAGTACATGTGTCTTATTTATGATTCAAACCTTGAGTTCCACCAATTCCTGCACTATTTCCCTTTATATAAATGTAGTAGTAGTTACTTATTAGTTATTTCTTCTTCTTATATGTCGTCTCTGTCGGGCAGAAACCTCTTACAGTATCTCCATATTTAAACTTGTTGTGTATTTTTTGGTGAATTAATGCAATACTTGATGGTATTACTACAGCGTCACAGAAAAGTAGCAAAAGTAGCAGGTCTCCAAGCGAGAAGCGAGGTGCGAAGCCTGTCGATCTGCTACCTTTGCTATTTTTGACTTTGAATCCTGAAAAGTAACCTGTCTTGGACAGGTCGGGAGGTTTCCACCACCCGACAGAGACGATATGATTGATGGATGGATGGATGGATGGATACATGGATGGATGGATGGATGCACGGATATGAAGGATTCAACACTAATTTGTTCCTTGGCCTTTCCCTCGATCTCTACAGAGGTTGAGGGGATGCAATAAGATTGGCAGGCAGGAAAGCCACATGCGCAACACACACACACACTCACGCACACATGCATGCACGCACGCATGCACACACGTGCGTGCGTGCACGTGTGTGATCTCCATCGCATCCCCTCTCTCTGAAGGGAGACAAGTTTGTTTCTCAAGGTGATTGTTGCGGTGATAAGGGAGAGTGTGTTATTAAGGGTGACAGCGGAGGGGCTGAGAGGCGGAGGCTGACTGAATAACCTTGCCCCCCCCCCCTCCCCTTCTGCCTCGTCAGCCCCCCTCCATGGTCTGCATGAGCCTTCCCCCCCCTCACCTCACCCGGGTCTGGACACAATCTGCGGGCTGGAATTACCTCCCGGCCTCAGGAAAACTAAACATGATTTCTGACCTTTCCTTTCTGTGTTCAACAGTAACCTTTGCTGCTCCGCCTACGCTACCAGACCACCGCCACCGCATCACCCACCACCACCACCGCATGCATGCACCACTCCACTGCATGGCTGGAAGGTGTGTGTGTGTGTGTGTGTGTGTGTGTGTGTGTGTGTGTGTGTGTGTGTGTGTGTGTGTGTGTGTGTGTGTGTGTGTGTGTGTGTGTGTGTGTGTGTGTGTGTGTGTGTGTGTGTGTGTGTGTGTGTGTGTGTGTGTGTACAGTAGCCTATATACACGGTGCATATAGTTGAATCTGAACAAGCTGATTGATGTGCTGTCATCAGTGCATTAACCCCAGCAATGCCAGGCAGTGCCCTATAGTTCGTCATATACTACAGCGTCACCCAAAAGCATCAAAACGAAGCAACGCTTTGTGAGCTCGTAGATCTGCTACTTTTGCTATTCGTTTGAACCCTGAAAATTAAAGCGTTTTGGACATAGGAGGTTTCCACCCCAACACAGAGACGATGTGTAACAGAGGCCTGTTCGTGCATCTTTGTGACGGGTCGCGTCTTTAATGCAACATGCACAGATGTTCATGCATGCTTAAGTTACAGTACGTACAGTATATGCGTGTGGTTGTTGGCCACACAGTCTGCAGGATGTGCTGAGCACACCAAAGATGATTGTGCATTTGCATGTAAAACGAGAACGGGCGAGGTGGGAGACCCTGTGTTTGCAAACTCAGTCATGACATCATCACTATATGCTTGGTGCATGCGTGCGTCAGCAGCATGCCATCGCTATTATCATTAGTAGTTAGTTGCTGTAGATAAGGCTAATTGAACTGCACCTACCCTGCTGTATTCAGAGAACCACCAGCGTGATCCGCCATTTTTCACTGACTCCACATAACGTGCACAGCCTCAGCACACTGACTCTGACCCGACGCAGCAACAACTCTCTGGAAACCCTTTTATCATCTCTGTCCACATCTTCTCCCCCCCCCCCATACACACACACACACACACACACCCCACTCTCCTAATACAAAAACATCTGCTTGTTGCTGTGGTGGCACATTTAAGAGCTTAAAGGGCCCAGTGGAGTGAACAGCCTGTGTGTTTAGCAAGAGTTTTTTCGTGTGGTGTCGGAGCACCAAGAGGGCTTTGGAGACGATCAGAGCTATATACTGTAGTGAGCTAGGAGAGTTTGGATGTGCGGTGCCCCCTGATGCTGCCCCGAACCGTCGTATTAGCTCTGCCCTGATCCACACGCAACCCCTGAACGTGTGCTCCTCCACTCTGTACTACCAGCACCGTCTCCATTTGTGCCCAGTCAAGCACATTGTGTCCAGTAATCTCCAGGTTTTCTTTTCTCAAAGAGAAAAGATATACTACTATATACTGTAGTAGGGCTCCGTTCTCCCCCTGTCACCCCTGGCCACTCACTTTGGTTTGAGCTGTGTTTCCTCTACAACCCCCCCCCCCCCCCCCCCCTCTCTCTCTCTCTCTCTCGTTCATCCTCTGTCTTGCCTCAGCCTCTTTGGGACCCCCTCCCTCCCTTATTTTCTTTCAGTTTGCTTTCAATTCTCTCAGCGGAAACTCTCTCCGCTCCTCTCTCCATCCATCTTGTCTCTCTATTTCTTCCTTGAACATCCATCGCCAGCCCAACCCCACCCATGCACCCACCCACCCACCCACCCACCACCCCTCATTCATTCTTCCTCCTTCCTCTCCTCTTTTTCTGGGGAAAGATCAGTGGAGCTTAGAGGCCTTCCTGCCTGCTTCATTACTGGGCCGCCGTGAGGCGGGGGGATCGAGTCCCCCCCCTCCCCCCCTTCTCTCTCTCTCTCTCTCTCTCTCTCTCTCTTTAGTAAGGGAAGAACACTGATGTTTAATACATGGCCTGTGTTGTCTCTTCCACCAGATAAATTCATCATCAAACCCCAAACCCTGAGCCACAGAACAGCAATGGAGCATGTAGCCCCTGTGCTCTCTCAAACTAGTATTCTCTTTTATCCCCCCCCCCCACCCCCCTCTGCTCTCTCCATTACGTATAGTGCCCCCCCCCCCTCTCTCTTTTCCGTCACATTCCAGTGGGCTGGAGCAAAACCTTTTCATTGTCCTTCAGATGGAGTAAACACACAAACAGAAACCCAACCCAACACTCCTGCTTGGTGTTGAACACAAAACACTGCCACTGAAAGGAAAATTGACCTATTCCATCCATTTAGCGTGTGTGTGCGCGTGCGTGCATGCGTGTGTGTGCAATCATGCATCGGCAGTGAGAATGTACAAACATTCCCGTATCATTTCATTCATGTTCAATCTCTGTGATAGTCCAAGACATCTTTACATCTTTGACAGCTTAATACAGCAGATGTTGTTGTGGTCGATGAAGAGTCCGGGGAAGTGTCTGCATTGGCCTTAGCCTAATAGAGGAAGCCTTTATGACCAAAGTCATTAAATACCAGCCACTCCTATACATACCATCTCAGAGCTAGGTTATAGATTTGTTTTCATATATTTGGCAGCCTATAGGACATACCCACAGACTCGTTGTTAGAGGGTTTCAACATCTTTGGATGAACCAAAAAGGAGGCAAAAAGGCTGGCAAAGTATTATGCTGTCTCATAATGCCGCCATATGGCAGAGATGCTGTTACTTATACCCATAGAGTACTGGGTGACATGCGTATTGTATCATGAAGACATATGCCATGATTTTGTGAATGTATAACCTTTACTGCACCTATAATATTTGTGTCCCTGTATGTTTCTGCTTCATGTGGACACAGGTTAAAGCGTGCATGCGTGCGTGTGTACTGTGTGCATGCATGCGAGCCCATGTGTCGGCCATACGTGTACTGTGCATGTGAGCACGTGTTCCTATATGGCATGCTTTGGGCCCCGTATGGGTATGGCTTATATGTGCACGCACGTGCGTGTGTGTTTGCCTGTTTGTCCTTTCTGGGCGTGGGCGTGTGTGTGTGGGCGGCAGAGCGAGCTGGGCTCTATAAATGCCAAACAAGCTGCCTCCACAGTGGGCAGAGTGGGTCTGGCCGTGCCAAGGCAGGCCCACCAGGCACCAACAGGGCCCCAGCTGACAGATACGTCTGCTCGTCAGGTCTGTCTGTTCCCTGTCTCTCTCTCTCTCTCTCTCTCTCTCTCTCTCTCTCTCTCTCTCTGGAGCAGCTCTCTGGGCTCATGGCATGTTGGGCTGACACACACACACATACATACACACACACACACACACATCCAGCAACACATTGGGTCCAAGGGTTTTTTCTTTTTTATGAGCAGGGGGTTTGAGCAGAGCCATGGGACGACATGGAGATGAAGTCTGAGATGCCGCCGTACGGCGGAATGGAAATAAAATATACTGTATGCCGTCACTGTGGGGCAGAAACCTCTTATCTCCATATTTTAACTGTGTGTGTCTACCCGACAGAGACGATATGAGGATATATAGAAATATGCTTCCTGTATTTTGAACTAAAGACAATAAAAAAAGGGGTAACGAGAACAGGAATGCAGGTGTTGGGACTTATAGGAGTGGCGGCTTTGCCATGCCTTCGGTATAGAAATAGGGGTTTATGGGCGGAAATCAATGCCATTTGGAGCCGAATCATCCCCCTCTGTAAGGACTCCCACCGGTCCTCCAGAGAGGAGACGACAAACAGCCCTTCAAAAAAGAAGAAAAAAAGAAGAGAAAAGAAGTGACAGCAGCAGTCAGTGCCAGTCATCAGCGCCACGTATGAAGGAAAATCAATCTTATTTCATATCAGAGGAGCTGTGAGGGGACGAGAGTGGCAGGGAGCTATCACGTTCCCCCCTTCCTCCCTCCCTGACTGTGGTCCTTTAAGCGCTTGTTGCCATGTTCGCTTATTATAGGCGACTTTGGGGTTATTTTCCTCATGTAAATACTGGTAGTTGGTTGCGGGAAATTCTTTGTTTTCATGTTATGCCCCCCCCCAAATGAATATGTATTTGTCCTTAACCCCCCCATCTGAAAATGTTTTGTGCCAAAACTAAAAAAATCTTCCTAATTAAGTGACAATTCCACATTTTATTCCAAAGTATAGGCTATTTGGCCAAAATTGCATCCTCGCGCATTGTGAGCTTGTATAGCTGATTCATATACAGTATTGTCAGTATTAGGGATGATCCCAATACACTTTCTTCATTTCCATTATATAATAATAATAAATAAATGAAAAAGATCTTATTTTGAAGTCCACTGACCGTTTATAGCTATCTAGCTATATATCTTGTGCATGTGTTTGTTTATAGCGTCTCACTCAAATGTGCACTTGCAGTTTGGGCAACGTGAAAGCAAACTCCACATGCCCCAACACTTTATTTACCTGCCATAGTGTCCACCGCTTACCCCTGTGTTGTGTGGTTCGATTGGCATAATCTGTTCCAATACCGATACAGTATCGGGACATCTCTAGTCCGTATAGGTTTAAAGTGGCTCATATAAGTGGCCTATAACAGTGGCTTCTTGGGCTTGTTTTCCTACACCTGGTTGCTTATTTCTCTCACAGAACGAGTGGGCCCATGCAGAAGCACTCAGCCTCTCCTGTGGAACGGAGGAGGACATGCGAGGAGCTGCCGTTCTCCTAGATTAGGGAGGTGATTGGCCATTAATATTCATTTCACAGCGTGTCTTTGTTAGGCTTGCAGCGGGGGTTGACATGAGTGTGTTTGGTTTGGTTTTACACTACTGTTCACCCCCCCCCCCCATGTACTGTACTGTATATATGTGCTGTTTTATTTACTCTAAGGCTTTTGCTTTCAGGGGCGCTCTGGTTGGAGCTATTACCTTACAGGTAAACGCACGCAAATTATCAACCATTATCAGTTAAACGATTAAAACGGGCCGTTGATGCCGATAAGCTATGAAGACACCTAACGAATTCCTGGTTTGGCTGGGATTTGTTACCCCTTTTTCTGCTCAAAATGAGACAATATCCGGTCTTTGGAAGGTTATTATTCCCTGTTCTTACATCGCGTGAACCAAAACAACTGGCACTGGCCTCACGATCCCGCCTAGTGTAACGGGAGGTAACGTGTTAATATAAAAAAACACACACACATAAAACAGTTAGAATTTGGAGATAGGAGGTTTCTCCCCGGACAGCAGCGATATATGGGGAATGCTTTGAGTTTGAACGTGCTTGATCTCAAGTTCTCCTGTAATCTGAATTAGCAGAGACGGTATTGAAGGAGTGGGTCTGTGAATAACCAGGGAGGACGGTATTGAAGGAGTGGGTCTGTGAATAACCAGGGAGGACGGTATTGAAGGAGTGGGTCTGTGAATAACCAGGGAGGACGGTACTGAAGGAGTGGGTCTGTGAATAACCAGGGAGGACGGTATTGAAGGAGTGGGTCTGTGAATAACCAGGGAGGACGGTATTGAAGGAGTGGGTCTGTGAATAACCAGGGAGGACGGTATTGAAGGAGTGGGTCTGTGAATAACCAGGGAGGACGGTATTGAAGGAGTGGGTCTGTGAATAACCAGGGCGGACGGTACTGAAGGAGTGGGTCTGTGAATAACCAGGGAGGACGGTATTGAAGGAGTGGGTCTGTGAATAACCAGGGAGGACGGTATTGAAGGAGTGGGTCTGTGAATAACCAGGGCGGACGGTACTGAAGGAGTGGGTCTGTGAATAACCAGGGAGGACGGTATTGAAGGAGTGGGTCTGTGAATAACCAGGGCGGACGGTATTGAAGGAGTGGGTCTGTGAATAACCAGGGAGGACGGTATTGAAGGAGTGCAGTCTGTGAATAACCAGGGAGGACGGTATTGAAGGAGTGGGTCTGTGAATAACCAGGGCGGACGGTACTGAAGGAGTGGGTCTGTGAATAACCAGGGCGGGCGGTATTGAAAGAGTGCGAGAGTCTTAATAAGCACAGTTAGAGTGCCAGGCGGCCCCTGGAGGAGTTGAGGGTCCAGCAGGTTTAGAAAAAAGGTCTTTCCCTAATGGATGGCAGCTTTGACACAGGTGGTCTGACCTGTCCTCTCCATAATGAGATTAAGGGACTAATTAGCATGTGTGTGCCTATGTGTGCGTGTGCATACACGTGTGTGTGTGTGTGTGTGTGTGTGTGTGTGTGTGTGTGTGTGTGTGTGTGTGTGTGTGTGTGTGTGTGCCTCTCATCAGACTTCTGCCCAGGAGAGGGCGGCCGGGCTGGGCTGTGGGCAGTGGTGGAAAGTAACTAAAGTACTTAAGTAATTTGTTTTGGTATTTCCATAAAACTTGAAATTGGACATCGTGCATAATAACTTACTTTTGCTACTTTAAGTACATTTCGATGCTACTCTTGTACTTTTACTCAAGGACTTTTACTATATTGCAGTATTGGTACTTTTCCCAGCGCTGGGCTGTTGCTCCTTCCCATGGTGCCTCTCTCTCCCTCCGCTGCACCCACAGTCTAATTAACCACCTGCAGCATCTCAGCACTTGTGGAAAGAAACTAAGTAAAATGTTGAGGTATTTGTACTTTTTTTGATTAGAACTGCACGGGACCCTATAGCCGTTTGACACACAAAATCAAGTTCTTTTCATATTCAACCGCACATATACAGGTAGCAGGCAGATTTGTGGGCTACTAAAATGAGGCCATGGATCAGCATCCAGTAGCACGGTGTGTGAGCAGGCTCAGCAGCTTAGCAATTTAAGCCCTGTATATTTCGTTGTACAACGGCCAATAGCCAATCTAACGATTGGCTAGTATTTATGCTATCTTTTGATAAGTTTTGACTTTTGACATGCCCAAAATTGCATGCAAATTAGCATGCTTAAAAACAACAGGTTTAGCATTCTTGAAAACTTGAAAAGGGGCAGCTGTAGGAGGGTTTGCAGGTTAAGAGAAGGAAAACTTTGATATTCATCAACCACCATCGGAGACAGAACACAGGACAGCTCAAATGGAACCTGGATGAACCTTCAGGGCCCATCTTGTGCACATTTACAGTATGCTTGTTGTACACCCAGCATATGACTTGATATGACACATGATTATGATGCGCAGCTAGTTCAGGCAGACAACTCAAGAGAGTGGGCCTACCTGATCAGGTGACTATGCACTCCTTGCTTGATCAGAGCGGCTATTTAAACTTCTCTGCCTACCTGCTCATAATTCTCTCCTGCTGTGCTGACGTGCGTCGCTACTGCCTCCTTGCCTCGCTTGCTACCCTCTGCTCATGAGGTTTTGCAAATCCCACCATCGCCCCAGCATCCACCTGTAGGCTCGCGTTTCTGGATCCCCTTGAGGTCTTATTCATTCCCTGTAATACTATTTGGCTTATAACTTAACTAAAATGTACATACAATTTACAATTTAGACATTTGGCAGACACTCTTAATCCAGAGCGATTTACAGTAAGCAAGAACAAAAACACGGTAATACATCAAAAACACTACAGGGAATGAATAGAGACAGAGCCCTGCTGCCAAACTATGCTTCATATATCTATGCTCAATTATGCTCAATAAATATAAATTCATTCTAATAGTTGTCTGATAGAACTAAGGAAACGGGAGACCGGGCCCGGGGAGAATTGTAGTTTCACTTTTAGTTAAACAATAGACTGCAGGTTGCACGGAAGTATAGAACACGGCAAACGATAGTCTGTCAGTACAATGCTTACCACTCCAGAACTATAGTCTGTCAGTACACAACAATGCTTACCACTCCAGAACTATAGTCTGTCAGTACACAACAATGCTTACCACTCCAGAACTATAGTCTGTCAGTACACAACAATGCTTACCACTCCAGAACTATAGTCTGTCAGTACACAACAATGCTTACCACTCAGACAGAGGAAACGCAGAGCAGACCTTGTTCCCTTGTCTGCCCCCCCAACCCGTTAAAGTCACCGTGGTGTTTGATTGCCCCTGCGGCGCCGCTCGGAGCTGTTCATTTAGGATGATGTGCAACTCTCAGCTGCTCTCCAGCACTCATTTGCTCCTCAGCGGGGTCCCCGCGGCCGGCCAATAAGGCTACCCCATGCTGACTGCGGTGCCCTGGGAGCTCTAAAACCGGCCACTCACAGCCCAGTAAAGAGACAGTTGAGTGTCATTGTTAATGTGGATGCGCAGCACCACAATGGCAAAATCAATGGCGCTATAGAGGGCATCAATCACGACAGTGCAAGACCCCCCCCCCCCCCTCGCTTGTCTTCCAGACGCTGCTATATAAGCTCTGGGTGAACGGTCAAAGAGAGGGATGCTGCTCGGGGATTGGGTCAGAGAGAGAGAGAGTGAGAGAGTGAGTTGGCTGAGAGTGATCTGTCTTGGCCTGCCCCACTCCCTCCATCCATCTCTTGGGGGTTAGGCTGTCCTGTGAAGACTGTGTGCATTGACAGGCGTCCAACAGGGCGCCAGTCCTAATTCAACCCAAAGCACACAGAGGTTTCTAGGTAAAGCCTCAGATGTGGGACGCAGCATCTGGACGCAGTTGGCATCCCCCCCCCCTCTCTCTCTCCCTCGCTCCACTCCACTGCCTCTTTCTCACCATTCTCATGCTGTCTCCCTCCATCCACCCCCCACCCACCACCCACCACGGAGATACACCAAGGCGAGAACGCTAAGGTGCTCCTCTTTAAAAAAAACCCACACTAAAATAGGCTGTTTAAAATAGAGCAGCGCTGCCACTCAACTCCTCACACTGACAGACAGAGACAGGCACGCAGTGGAAAAGAAAGAAATAGATAAATAAATCAAACCCAAGCCAGCAGCCAGCCAGGGTTCATTGCATGCTCGACTTGAAGGGCTGTTTCCTCATCACATTAACATATATGCAGATCGGCAGCGAGTTAAATGAAAGCCTCCCAAAAACAGGGGAGATCAAAGGAGACAGAATTAAGGCCAAGTAATGAGGATCTTGGCGAGGGGCCCCCGCAAAGTTATTGATTGTTTGGCAAGCTGTGAATACACTCCTCCACCTTCTCCCTCCCACTGTACTGTTTACACTCTTGTTTTGAGGAGACGTAAAGCAGCCAAAGAAATTATTTATTTATTTTTTGGTGGGGTGGGGTGGGGTGGGGTGATCCAGTATCCACTCTAATCACTTGTTAATTTACAGTGTGATGGTAATGTACTTGGCACGGTGGAGTGAGAAGAGAGATATGGGCAACAGAGAGCATCCTTCTGTCTCTCGTAACCCCACTGACGGTTGAATCAATTACAAGCAATACACAAAACACAAAAAGGGATGAGAGAGAGAGAGAGAGAGAGAGAGAGAGAGACACACACACACACACAGAGAGAGACAGAGAGAGACAGAGACAGAGACAGACAGAGAATAAGGTGAATAAATGAAGTGTTCATCGTAACGGGTGGAATGGAAAGATGGAAACTTGTGCATGGAGGAAGGGAAGAACAAAGGAAGAGACAACTACCTCCACGACTCTCGCTGTCTGCCGGTTTCACCTGGATGGGGCGAGTCATCTGTGGAGGGGAACAAACAGACACAGAGAGAGGTTAGCATTGTCGCTGTGGCTACACGGCAAAATCATCAGTGTTTAGGGTTGATTCTACAAATGTCTTCTAAGTCAGTACTTCTCAAATGTTTTAGCGCCCACGAAAAATTATGTATTATTTGGCCACGGATTATGTAAAGTTTCTGTAAGTGTAGGCCTATAGCAGATCCACAAGTGAGCTTGTAGATCTGCTACTTTTGCTCATTTAGAAACTTTATCCTGAAAAGTAACACGTTTTGGACAGAGACAAAATGTATTTTCAGCTAATGTCTTAGTTACGCCAACATCGTTGTTTATGAAGGATGTTGTTCATAGAATAGTTTTTGTTCTTAGAACTATAATGGCATATGCTACCAGAAGTCATACGCTTTCATTCCCACTCCAGCAGAACATTCTGGAATTCAATCAAGGTATGGTAGGAGTTGGGGCGATTGGCAGTGCGCAATAAACCGGCATTGGAGCAGGCCTATTCCCACAGGACCCCAACATGGAACATTTCCAGTTGATTACTGACTTTGTGTGCCAGTAGGAATGAGGCTACAGCTCCCATTCCTGCTAACCGGCTCTGCACAGACCTCTGCGCTGCACGTAATCACTGCCATCGGCCAATGGAGGCAGTCACAATAATCCTCGTCCATACTACTATCGGTCATGCATTTGCGTGTGTGTGTGTTCGCATATTGAACGTTATATATATCGGAGACATCGGACAAGTGGCCCTGTAGATAACGTGTTGCGTGTAGTGTGTGTGCACGTATAAGGCATTTGTGTTTGCGGTTGTGCATGCATCACTCGTCTATAAAGCCGCAGCTGTGTGTGTATATATATATCCTTATGCCTGTGTGTGTGAGCGGCCGAGGCAGGGCCTAATAAAAGTGAATCCAGCCACAGGAGGAGGAGAGAGATCAATGCAGCCCTATTGATCCAGACCCTTGGGCTGGTGGAGAGTGTGTGTGTGTGTGTGTGTGTGTGTGTGTGTGTGTGTGTGTGTGTCTGGCAGGGAAGGATTCTCTGGTTAGGAGGCTCACTCTAATCCACTGGAGCCTGATAAGAATGGCATCGCCTGGATTAGATGCCTCTGTCATCACAGTCTTTGTGTGTGTGTGTCCCCCAAAAACTCTTTTTCATTATTATTGTTCAGCCTGAGCAGTTTCTTTTTTCGTGTTTTTTTTTTATCTCTATTTGTTTGAAGTAAAAGTTTGTTATAAGTAGTTTTCTGGCTTTTCATGTTTCCTTTAAACTTAAAACTTGCACGTTTTCCAAGAGAGTCTCTAATTATGTACACACACACACACACACACACACACACACACACACACACACACACACACACACACACACACACACACACACACACACACACACACACACACACACACACACACACACACACACACACAGCACAGTGTGACACACTGTCAAGGACAGAAAGTCGTTTTTACCACTCAGTATGCGTTCCCGCAAAACTTCCGGGTATTACGATGATGTCACACACTATTGTGCCTTGTCTGACGTCTATCTCTCTCTTTACGCAGGTGTACTGGTTTAAAGACGGCAAGCAGATCTCTAAGAGGAGTGAACACTACAGGATCAGCCGCGACGCCGACGGGACCTGCTCTCTGCACACGGCTGCAGCCTCGCTGGACGACGACGGGAACTACACCATCATGGCTGGAAACCCAACGGTTAGCCAGTTGTTTGTTTTGTTTTAGTTTTAGTTTTTTGTCTTTAAATTGGATAGCACAGTTGAGACACACACACACACACACACACACACACACACACACACACACACACACACACACACACACACACACATCCACACACACATCTACGTACAGTACACAGTACAGTGTTCAACATACAGCGTACAGGATGAATCACATGTCCACATCTGATGGAGACAAAAGAGATAAAAGGATGTGTGTAGCCCTAACTTTTATTCATTTAGCCTACTTCCCCTGTCCCCCTCTTCACTTCTTCCCTCTCCCCTCCCTCCTCGCTTCCACATTTCAGTCCAAAACAAATAGCTTTAATAATAACAAAGCAGGCGGAATTTTAATGAAAAAGGGGCCACGAACTGCACCAATTTGTAACAAGATTACTGGAATATACAAAGCAATCTCCTACTGTTCACAGTCCTCTCAGCCATCTGGAGGGCAAATTTAAGATTTATTTATTTTTATTGTTGCTTAAAAACATTTTCCTATTTGCACAGTCACTGGAAACGGCAAAAACAGCATTAGTCCCAGTGTTTGTTATACAGTATGTTTCTATAATATATTACACATTCGATATTTATATTTGTTATATATTATACATTTCCCTCGCCACATTGTATCTCCCTTCTTCCTGTCCAATCCCAGAGCCAGTGCCGAAAAGGTCAGATTTAAAGACAGGGCACTCCAATAAAAGCATGACTTGTTCAAGGAGAAACAGCATAATGGGATTTTAAAATGTCTTAATAACATGCTGATATATGGGGGAGAGGCCCGGGCCCCGATTCATTAAGTGCTAAACGTATCTATTTTCACCTTGAGGAACGGAGTAACCTTCCCGCATGCGAATTATTCCATAAATTTAGCCATCGTAAATAATAACTTGCACTGGCTAAGTCTTTGTGGTAAAACGGGGGAGGATGTTATGCTTTAGGAGGTTGGGGTATTTGGCCCTGTTGTTTCCTGGCTTTCTCTCTCTCCCCCCCCCCCTCCTACTCACTCTCTTGAGTGCTTTCTTTTCCCTCTGTCGGTACATGCGCTTGCCTGGCAAAGTAACCCCCGCAGTATGCTAATGTCGCCACGCCACAGGGCGCGCTGCTCCCCGTGCATGTACCCGCGCCGCGGATAGATTACAGAAGTCAACCTCCACGCTATCACGAGCGCAGGTGTTCAAAGCAAAACCTGGGAGATGATGAAATAAATAAATAACAAAGAAGTCAAAAAATAAATAAAAAAACGGTTGCAGAAAATGGGGGTGAAAAAAATATCCCCGGGACAAATCCACAGATAACTTTTCAACCTTTTCCTTATACTCCCCTTCAAATCCAAACACATTGGAGTCTTTTGAAATGTGTCTGTGGCAGGAGAGACAACAGCGAGTCTGAACATCCCATGCTGTTCATCTTGTTATGTTGTTGTTGTTGTTGTTGTTGTGAGGTATACCAGGGATGGGAGAGGAGACCGTTCCATAATGAAATGGTGTATGATCATGGCTGGCTCCTCTGCCGTGCCATAATCTCGGTGCAACGCAGCAGGGGTGTCAGTGTGTGGGAAGCCAGCTCTGCTCTCTCTAAAGCTAGTTACTGCTCAGCCCACAACGTGCCAGCTTAATGGTCCATTTATTTGCCCGAGAGCAATGCATTATGGTCCAGAACATTCCACTATTGATGGCTTTCAGTTTATTTCATTTATCTCGCGCGTAGTAGTATAGTAGTGGAGGTGGTGGAGAAATACAGGACACCTGGGACTGGGCTTTGCTAAAAATGTAGAGCACGCACACGCGCACTCACACACATATACAATCACACACACACAGAGTACAGTCGCCTATACACTGTTGCACACACACACACACACACACACACACACACACACACACACACACACACACACACACAGTCACACACACACACACACACACACACACAGTCACACACACACACACACACACACACACACACACACACACAAAGTGGCTTAAAAATGGAGAGAGTGAAAACAATAAAATTGATAAAGTAGTGGTGTTGGCAAGAAGCCCATTCATTAAGCTGCAGGATTCCTGCAGGACTTGGTTGCACTCTCCCTGTCCTCTGTGGACTCTCTCCCTCTCCTCTGTGGACTCTCTCCCTCTCTCCCTGTCCTCTGTGGACTCTCTCCCTCTCCTCTGTGGACTCTCTCCCTCTCTCCCTGTCCTCTGTGGACTCTCTCCCTCTCGCCACCCAGACTGAGCTCTGCACTGCACTGTGACTGAGCTGAGGAGCCGTGTTGCCATGTCTACTTGTTTAAGCAATGTTGGACTTGTGATTCTGTAAAGTTGCTTGCAAAATAGCTGCAGGTTGAATATCTTTTCGTATCGTATCGTATCGTATCGTATCGTATCGTATCGTATTTTTGGAGGGAGGGGGGGGGGGTTTGTTTCTTTGGGGATTGTTTTCCTACATCCACGGTTGCTTATTTCCCTCACAAAATCCACCAGCTCTGGCTGAGGGGGAGCCCACTCGTTCCTCTGCAGATAGCACCTTCTAATTGTGACGGTTTTAAATTGAGCCAATAACAGAAGGGACGACCGGGGAGATGGGGCGAGAGAGAGAGAGACAGAGAGAGGGATGAGTAGAGTCATAGAGAGAGGAAAGGAAAATGGGGAATGAAGAGACGAGAGAGAGCGACAGTGTGGGGAAGAGAGAGGGAAAGAGGAAAAGAGAGGATGACGGCAGGCTGCGACTCTTAGATAAGATTGCTTCTGCAGATGAGTGGCATTTCAACTGCCCTGGCTCCACCCTCCTGCCTTTCACATTGAATACCATGCTGAAGGGGCCTTGGCACTGCATATGGGGAACATACACACGCATGCACAAACACACACTCCATTTATATTGCACCTCTACTGCAGATTGAATGTCTACTTTTGTAGCAGATGAGCCAGATGATGTAAAGGTAAAGGTTTAAATGTTCTTGATCCTTATAACTCAAAGAAATTCATCTGACTGCCAAGGCTTATTTGAATCACAAAGACTGGAATTGTGTATCTTGTAGGGTCTCTTGTGATATTTATCCGTCCGTCCGTCCATCCATCCATCCATCCATCCATCCATCCATCCATCCACCATAGTGGTAGTATCAAAACAACAGGGTGGATTGCCGTTGTGTTGTGACTGTGTAACCCAGTGCCACTATTTAGCCAAAGTTTGACAAAAAGACATAGGCCTACCATATTGTAATTGAAACATTTTTTGAAACTCACTGACACATTCATGCTCCCCAGAGGATGGTCTCTACTAAATTTGGAGACTCACATGACCTTTCCACTAGCTCCACGCTAAGGCAAAAAAAAGAAAGTCCAATTGCACGTGGCGCATGGTATCTCAAAATGTAATTGGCAGATTGCCATGAAACCTGCCTAGTGCGTTCATGCTCACTGGAAGATGAGACCGTACTATTTCAGTGACCCCATGACCTAAACTCTCTAGCGCCACCCTCAGGCCACAATATCAACTTTCCACACGATATACACTACATACAGTACATAATCAAAATCTGATTCCAGGATGAACCCTAACAGAATACAGATTTTGGCAAACCTATTGCTTTTCCTATAGCACATCTCTTTGGCAAATGTCCAGTTCATGGAGCAGCATGGATCATTCTCACATAGCCAGACGACCTGAGATCTCCACCTATACGATACATCTGGAGAAATCTATATTCAACATCCAGTAGCAACTATAGAACAGCTCCGCTAATAACGCATACGCACTGCTTTGGAAACCCATATCGTCCCAATATGAAGGAGTGTCAAAATGTCTTTGCATTGTTTCAGCCCCGGCAATGAATTTTACCAGACCAGATGTATCGATCGGTATGTGGAGATCTACCGACCGACTGTCTTGCCACGCGAGACTAGGATTTTAGACTGTAATAAAATAAAAACCCAAGAACCCACTGGCTTTTGAAAGCACAACACACTTGCTCTCGCCAACTTGTCGGGGGAAAAAAAACAATTTCCTCAACTCCACCGTGAATATTTTTATTTTCCTGTTACAGTCCCCCGTCTCAATTTGTCTCTCTTCCCCCACCCCCTCACTCGCCCCCCATGCCTCTCATTCGCTCCCTCTCCCTTTCTCTCTATCTCTGTCTTCTCCCCACATGCTGTGGTGCTCTGAGGGCTTTAGTAAATCCATAGTTCCATATGCTTTTATGGAGCCGCCTCATTTGCCCAGTTAAGCCTCCAGTCAGTTGAATTAAAGCTGTTAGCTCTAGTACATGGCTGCTCTATGGCGAGGCTGAGCTAGAGACCCCCAGGCCTATACAGTACATAATGTACTGTACCATAGGCCTGTGTGGGCTGAGAATTTACACACAACCTCAGTATGGCTGGCTGTGTCTCTCTGCACGCTCTAAGTCGATCTGCAAGTCGCCCGTATTATTCTTGACTGTTGTGGGATGCAAAGAGACATCATTTGATGAAGGTTGTTTAGCCCCGAAAGCATGCTCAACATTAAAAGCGAACATCACATTGTAAGTGTCATGAATGGTTCTGCTTTTATTTCTCTTTGGACGTTATTGTACTTCTAGCACCTTAGGGTGAGTGGTAGTTCTCGCTACAGTAACTGTCATTGTGCTATAAAAAGAGAGTAAAGGAGCTATAGTTGGGCCAAACCCAGGGCCACTGGTGTCCTTAGTGATTTGATAGAAGATAAGATAGATAGAGCAAGCTAAGGAGCTGTAGCCAGGACTGGGCTGGGCAGCAGTAGGAGATGACTTAGAGTCCACAGTGTGTTCGTGCGTGTGTGCGTGCGTGCGTGTGGGTACTACAGTAATGAGTCTTCCTAACAGCATTGAGCGGTACAGTTCAGTCCCCATCCAGGCTCTGCTCTATGTTTCTATGTCAGTGGTTCTCAAACTATTTCATGTCAAGGATCCCCCGAATGATATATGTATTTGGCCCCCATCTCAAAAGATTGAGTGGGTAGTGCTACCTACGTTCCATACCTACCTACCTATACCTACCTATACCTACCTACCTACCTATACCTAGCTATACCTAAGCATGGTGAAACACAGTTGTGGTGGGAAGCACTATAAAGTTTGTGATGGCGGCATGCTGCACAGTAACGTCCTCTGCCTTTCACTCAGGTTTAATATAGAGTAATGGTTAACCCCAGGTCATTAATACACATTAGCCGACCATCAAAATTCATGTTGCTGCTCCCATACTCTCTGACGGCGGAGCGTAAACAGCCCCCTTCTGACTGCTGTTATAATTAATATTTCCAATTATTGATCTGAGAGGAGTGCTGAGTGGTGACTGTCCAGGGCCCTGGCCTCAGCTAATAAATCTGTATCGTACACAGTGGGATCAGAGCAGTGCTGTAGTGAGAAGTGGTGTTAACTATAAAACCTCTTATCTCCATATTATACTAACTTTTTGTGTTTTTTGTTCCCCCCCCCCCCGTAATTTAACGTCCTACTTGATAATACTACAACGTGACACAAAAGCATCAAAAGTGTAGCGGATTTAAAAGCGGCGCTTTAAAAGTATCGTAGGCTAATTATAAAAGTGTCCTCTTTGTTGAGCGCTATCTCATTCTGTTTGAACAGCAAAATTGCAAAGCTTACATACAAACCAAGTAATTTCCCCCCTCCTCCTTTCATATGTTTCAGGGTGGTCTTGGCACCCTTTAAACAGAGCTTAATTACATTGTGACAAAGACATGTGTGTATAGCCTTTATGTATGTACATATTATGTACACATGTCTGTGCATGAGCGTGCAAAGTTCATACTCGCACATGCACGAACCCGCACATGATACCGTCTCTGTCGGGGGGGAAACCTCATATGTCCAAACCTGTTACTTCCTGAATTCAGATTGAAAAGTAGCAAAAGTAGCAGATCCACAAGACACGTTTCGACTTTCAAACCTTACCGATCTGCAACTTTAGATGTGATCAAGTACTAGGGTGCTCACTTACGAAAACCCACAAAAAGTACAGTACGAGATAAGAGGATTCCGGCCGACAGCGCCGATGCGTACAGTAGTACACAGTATATTTTGCCGGTGTGTTTAAAATGTGCTGGTGGCAGCAGTACGGTAGGTGCAGATAAGAACCATCAGTCAGGGCCTGCATGAGGCAAACGGCGTGCGCACTGTAAGCTGTATGTGGGATTCCTATCAGAGCAAATCCACCCGTCCTGCTGCTACAGTATACAGCTGGAGGTGAGCCAGATGAGCTGACAGATCCACAGCTAACAGTGGTGGGAAAACGTATTCAAAGGTTTTACCTAAGTAAAAGTATCAATACTGCAAAGTAGAAATGGTCTGTATACAAGTCAAAGTCCGTCATTCAAAATGTCCTCATTTAATTAAATGTATAGTATACTGTATGAATCTTTAGAAAATATAAGATCTACAAGCTCACAATGCGTTGCAACACATTGTGAGCCTGTAATGTATATAGGGCTGAAGTGGTTCACTTAATCGTCTTAATGTATGTTTTGTAATAATAATCCAAATCTACAAAGTAACCCGTAACTAAAGTTTTCAAATTAATGGGTGGTAAATGTAAAAGATTTGCCTCTGAGATGTAGTAAGTGGAGTAGAAGTAAAAGTCCTGGAAATCAGAAATACTCATGTAGTACAAATACCTAAAAATTGTAGTACTTAAATGTACTTAGTTACACCACTGCAAACTACACAGCCAGACAGCAACACTGAACTACATGTTCACAGTTCTGCCACTGAAACCTATATCCACTTCTAACTATCCTATATCCACTGTTACCACTTACCTAGAACATTGGCACCAAGGATGGTGATCACTGGCACACTGGCATAAGTGTGAGAGAGAGGTTATTTTCTACCAATTGCCTTCCCCCGTGAAGCCTTGAATTGATTTTGTTGCATTCCTAAGCCAATGATTTGACAACCGGCGGACCGATGCTAATAACGATGCTAATGTCTCTGGTTGGAGAGTCTCATCAAATCATATTGGCTTAGATTAGGAATGTGACAAAAACAAAGAAAATCTGCATAAATTGAAGGCTTCATTTGGTGTGTAATCAATAGAAAATAAGTATTTTTTTGGGATGAAAGATCTGAAAGAGACTTCAATTCCAACTGTGCTCGAAATCTCTCAGCCAAAAATAGCAGATTTACAAGAACATGAACATGTTGGAATTCAAGTGGCTAATTTCCAGGCAACCAAATGCTGTGAAATGCAAAAAAAAATAAGATGAGGAAAACCAAGAAGGAAAGAAAGTGCTATTGTTTGAAAACCGATCATTTGTTTCCATTTTCTGATACTCCTCTTTAACACAGCGGGCATCGCTTTCCTCATTTTGTCTGAAAACAAAGTGCTCTGGTAGCTCAAATAGCTTTGTGTAACATGCCCCAATTAGCAGAGCTAACAGGAAAACATTGGTTTATGATCTGCAGTACGACTACACTATGAATGCAGCAGTACAGTATCTCAGCTTATTACCATTAGACCTTCTGTTGTGTGATGCTCCTCCTCTTAAAAAATAAATAAAAACTCAAAACAAAAGCTGCCTCCAAGGAACAGCCCCATGCCCATCTGCACGATGCCTTAAGCCTAATATCCTCTCTGTGGGGTGGAAAAACCTTGGATGTCCAATAATGTGTTTTATTATGATTCATTGAAACATTCTGGAATAGTGAAAATAGCACATCTACAAGCTACAAGCTTGTACGTCTGCTATTTCCACTACTTGTGTGTGTCACTCTTGTATGGTGAAGTATAGGGAATTATTTAGCAAGAAAAAAAAGAAGAAAACATAAAAACGTAAAAATCTGGAGATACAAGGTTTCTGCCTGACAGCGACAATACATTACGCAGCGTAATGTATTGCTAATGTCTTGTCCTGTACGACGGTGTCGTACAACGGTGTACATAAATGAGTATACACTAAAGCGTTTGTACAACAACAAAGCCCTTCCAAAAAAGCCCACCAGCACTCTGCTAGGACCACTATAGCTGGAGTGTTTGGCTGCCATGCACGGCAGCTCTGCTCTGCTCTGTTCCAGCCCCCGTTACACAGACAACAAGGCTCTGCTCTGTTCCAGCACCCGTTACACAGACAACAAGACTCTGCTCTATTCCAGCCCCCGTTACACAGACAACAAGGCTCTGCTCTGTCGTTACACAGACAACAAGACTCTGCTCTGTTCCAGCACCCGTTACACAGACAACAAGGCTCTGCTCTGTCGTTACACAGACAACAAGACTCTGCTCTGTTCCAGCCCCCGTTACACAGACAACAAGGCTCTGCTCTGTCGTTACACAGACAACAAGACTCTGCTCTGTTCCAGCACCCGTTACACAGACAACAAGGCTCTGCTCTGTTCCAGCCCCCGTTACACAGACAACAAGGCTCAGCTCTGTTCCAGCCCTCGTTACACAGACAACAAGGCTCTGCTCTGTTCCAGCCCCCGTTTCACAGACAACAAGGCTCAGCTCTGTTCCAGCCCTCGTTACACAGACAACAAGGCTCTGCTCTGTCGTTACACAGACAACAAGGCTCTGCTCTGTTCCAGCACCCGTTTCACAGACAACAAGGCTCAGCTCTGTTCCAGCCCCCGTTACACAGACAACAAGGCTCTGCTCTGTTCCAGCCCCCGTTTCACAGACAACAAGGCTCAGCTCTGTTCCAGCCCCCGTTACACAGACAACAAGGCTCTGCTCTGTTCCAGCCCCCGTTTCACAGACAACAAGGCTCAGCTCTGTTCCAGCCCCCGTTACACAGACAACAAGGCTCTGCTCTGTTCCAGCCCCCGTTTCACAGACAACAAGGCTCAGCTCTGTTCCAGCCCTCATTACACAGACAACAAGGCTCTGCTCTGTTCCAGCCCTCATTACACAGACAACAAGGCTCAGCTCTGTCGTTACACAGACAACAAGGCTCAGCTCTGTCGTTACACAGACAACAAGGCTCAGCTCTGTCGTTACACAGACAACAAGGCTCTGCTCTGTTCCAGCCCCCGTTACACAGACAACAAGGCTCAGCTCTGTCGTTACACAGACAACAAGGCTCTGCTCTGTCGTTACACAGACAACAAGGCTCTGCTCTGTTCCAGCCCCCGTTACACAGACAACAAGGCTCTGCTCTGTCGTTACACAGACAACAAGGCTCTGCTCTGTTCCAGCCCTCGTTACGCAGACAAGGCTCAGCTCTGTTCCAGCCCCCGTTACACAGACAACAAGGCTCAGCTCTGACGTTACACAGACAACAAGGCTCTGCTCTGTCGTTACACAGACAACAAGGCTCTGCTCTGTCGTTACACAGACAACAAGGCTCTGCTCTGTTCCAGCCCTCGTTACGCAGACAAGGCTCAGCACACTCATCAACATTTCATGAAGGTGAATGTGTCAAGCGCACGACAAAACGCCGCCATCACCTCCCTCTGCCAGTACGGAGAAAAGGAACTAAGTACATTTACTTGGGTGTAACATTTTGAGGTATTTTGTAAATTTGATTTTTTTTTTTAATATTTCCAATTACCAATAATTCTATACTCCACTACAGGAGCCTACATTAATTTTAAAACGTTAGTTACTAGTTACTTTGTAGATTTTGATTATTATTACAAAACATGCATTAAAGCTGCTATAAGCAATAATATGTCAACATTTATATGTCTAACCAATCAGTATCAACATTTATATGTCTAACCAATCAGGAAGCAGACAGGCAAATAGACCAATGACAAATAAGCTCCTAGGAAAATCTTTGAATGCAGATTGCGGCCCCCAGATGTGTCACAGAGACAAAAAAGATTCGGGAGTGTTCTACCCATTGCTGGCTGTCTGAATACCAAAAATAAATAAATAAAAAAGGTCATTAAAATGTTGACATATTATTGCTTATACCGTAGCAGCTTTAAGCACTCCAGCACTACATACATTTCGGCCATTTGAAAATAGCTGATCTACGAGCTGATGCCGCAACGCATCGCAACGCATTGTGAGCTTGTGGATCTGGTATTTTCAAAATACGATATATGAGTACTTTCTACTTTTAAGTACATTTTGATGCCAATACTTTTGTACTTTTAGTCAAGTACATTTTGAATTCCACACTTCCACTTGTAACAGAGTATTTCCATATTGCAGTATTGATACTTTTACTTTTACCAAGTAAAGAAAACGTGAGTACTTTTTCCACCATCACCTCTCCTCTCTGCTGCCTGCCTGCTGCGCCACCATGACTCAGCAGAATGCCACTCAGCCCAGGCAGCCATGTGCTCTATCCTCCTGACACTGCTGCTTTAAATACGCCACATAGTACTATACAGTATGTACAGTATGCTGGGTGGAAACCTCATGTCCAAAATGGTTATGTTTCAGGATTCAAATAGAAAAAGGGCAGATCTACTATACAAGCTCAAGCTTGACCCCAGACCCCACTCACATCCTCAATCTCTCTCTCTCTCTCTCTCTCTCTCTCTCTCTCTCTCTCTCTCCTCTCACTCTCTCACTCCTTCTCCTCACCCTCTCTCATTCCATACTTGTCTGCCTGTGTCTAGTTGCCTGTCTAGTTGCTATAGTTGTCTATGGGCCGCCATAGCGTGTGTGTTCACTGTGCAGGGTATGAGCTAGTCTCTACTGTCTGTAGGGGGGGGGGGGGACGACGACGACGACTGTGAGTCCTACAAGACTTGTGCAGTGGACTATGGGTGACAGGAACAGTGTGCAATCATCATGAGTGGAAGTACATAGGAGGAAGGGGATTGAGCTAACGCCTAAATCCTACTACCGCGCAGGGCGTCAGAGAGAGAGAGAGGGTGTCTCTCCTGTCCGTGTCCTGACTTATGAGGAACACTTTGTTTATCAGGGGGAAGGGCATCGCCGCTAGACATCTTTGGCAGCGTGCGGCCAGCTTCTCTTCAAGCCCAGAGAGCTATTGACATGGCACGTTACAGTAATGCGTGAAGCAGCGGGTGGCTCATTGTAAATCTGTGTCAACAAATGCTGGAGCAGCAGTAAGCCCTCTCTCTCTCTCCCTGTCTCTAACTCCCTCCCTCTTTTTTTCTTTTCCTTGCCCTTCGCTCTACCTCCCTACCGCATTTAACCACCTATCTAATGAATCTTATCTGCATGGGACACTGGAGGCTTAAGCTTCTGATGGGTCTCCATCTCTCTCTCTCTCTCTCTCTCTCTCTCTCTCTCTCTCTCTCTCTCGCCTGCCATTTGAAGTGTGCTTTACGCTCTTTTCCTCGGCCAGGGCGTTTTTTTTAAGATATTTTTTTGCGGCTTACGCCTTTTATTGATTTTTGAAGGGACAGACAGTAGGCTGACAGGAAACGGGAGAGAGATGGGGGGGATGACATGCAGTAAAGGCCGTGTCAGGCTCGGGAGTCGAACCCGCGGCACACTGCGACTGGATTACCAGTCAGGTGCCCAGACCGTTACGCCACGGCCTGGGCGGCCAGGGCGTTTTGAGGTGGGTCTCCATCTCTCTCTCTCTCTCTCTCTCTCTCTCTCTCTCTCTCTCTCTCTCTCTCTCTCTCTCTCTCTCTCTCGCCTGCCATTTGAAGTGTGCTTTACGCTCTTTTCCTCGGCCAGGGCGTTTTTTTTAAGATATTTTTTTGCGGCTTACGCCTTTTATTGATTTTTGAAGGGACAGACAGTAGGCTGACAGGAAACGGGAGAGAGATGGGGGGGATGACATGCAGTAAAGGCCGTGTCAGGCTCGGGAGTCGAACCCGCGGCACACTGCGACTGGATTACCAGTCAGGTGCCCAGACCGTTACGCCACGGCCTGGGCGGCCAGGGCGTTTTGAGGAATACCGGGGCGGCGGGGCCAGATAACATCGTGTCGAGACGCAGAGACGTGGAGACGCGGCGGTATGTGGCTTCAGAAAGGGCCAAGAAACCGGTATATATACCCATCATGCACCACACACACACACAGAGCGAGCAGGAAGTCAAAGAAATGGTGGGGGGAGATGAGGGCGGTGGGGGGACAGTGGGGAACGGAGGGGACGTGTTCCGTGACAGAAATCCAGATGCAAGGTGTTAAAGCAGAGGCTTTAGCGCTTATAGGTGCCCTCATACTCATGGCAGCATGTTGGCCGTCTGGCTCCCGCCTTGCTATTTGCTTTGAAGATTATGCTCTGCTTGACCGTCCGAGAGTTATAACTCCAGTAATGATGTAGTGCTGCGCACACGCACGCACGCATGCACGCACGCACGCTCCTTGGCCCGCTGCCTGTGATGAGTTGAGGATGCTCCCACTGCTGTCACTGCAACTCCAGGATTGTGACAGATTACGGTGCCGCCGCTCCGGCCAATGGGAGGCCCAGGAAAACGTTGCACTGGCCGCCGCTGACCCATAATTCCCGGCGTACCTATGCCGAGTTGACGTTTCTTTAATGGTCCCCAGGACCTCCAAGCCGGGCCTTCTCGTCCTGAGCACTATGATAGCCTATTAGCAATTCACCGGCGCTTGCATTTTTCTGCACCTCTCCAACCACCCACCCCCCTTCCTGCCACCCATCCTTGGGGGGGAATAACAACCCACGTGGTGGGTTAGAGGAGAGAGAGAGAGGGAGAGGGAGAGGGATAGAGAGTGAGACACAGTGAGGCAGCCAAGCATGTTGGCTTAGCAATGGAGAGCATTCTGAAGGGGTGTCAGAGAGAGAGAGAAAGAGAGGAAGGTTGGAGAGAGAGACAAAGACAGAAACTTATACCAATGAAGTGTACACGGTCCATTCAACCATTGCATCATTCACAATGAATGTTAATGTCTATAACAGTCATGTTATACTCAGCTGCGTGCCAGATTCCTTCACCCAAAACATGCTTATCCACATACGCCTGGTACGCACAGCCATACCCTGGTGGGGTTGGCGAAAGGGCCTTTCTGTGTGGAGTTTGCATGTTCTCCCCGTGGTCAGCCGGGGCGCCTATGATGGAGGGGAAAGGAACTGGTTGGAATAACGTGTTCCTTCCTTCCAAGTCCAAACAGGGAAACTCTCCCCTGGCAGGTGAAAAGAAGCGGGACTCCTCATGCAGTGAAGGAAGCATGAGGTCTGTTGCTCTCCCAGGTTGGCAGAGGGAGTGTAGGGCCCAGGATTACATTAGATAATTGACACTGGGTGACTTGGATTTGATCCATTGACTTTTCTGATGATACCACTCTCATACATGTACTGTCTTCTCTCCAATGTGTCGAACAGCACCGTATGTAGTCTCACCATGGCTGGAAATGTTATTGTACCGATCCATTCATCGCCATAGATGTTGGATACTCAAAATGACACTATTCGTTCTCCGAATAAACCTTGTTGGATAAACAATTAACAAAAAATCTGTCCAAAACGGTTGCTTTTCAGGTTTCAAACGCATCAAGAGTAGCAGATCGACAGGTTTCGCTTCGCGCCGCGGTTCGAGCTCTCGGATGTTTTTGTGTGATGCTCTATATGATCAGGTATAGGGCGCTAATTTACAAAACAACAAAACACAAAAAGTTAAAATACAGAGATACTGGTAAGAGGTTCAACCAGAACCACTCATATACAGTACACCCCCACGACAGCTGTACATTCAGGAGGGAAACCGTCTGCGAAAGTATTTAGACCCCGCGAGCTCACAGCACGTCGCGTTTAATGGTCCATCTCTGCTCTGCTTTCACTTTCCGAGCGCGCGCTTATCCTCCTGTTCTCTCTCTTTCCTTCCGTCCGTCCGTCCCTCCCGTTCCACCCAGTACGACTGTGGGGGAGTCTTCTCCAGTGGAGCCTTCTCATTAAGCAGACACATCTGCCACCACAGCTAGCCTAGCCTCTACGCCACGGAGCTCAGTAGCAGTATGACTAACTGGTTATTAATGATGGAGCCTTGCGCCATTTGTTATCCCGTTGGCCACCACCGGCAGGCAGGCACTGCCCAACTTGGTACAGAGTTCTGGCCTCGGCAGTCGGCACACAGTTGCTGTGGTCCGTGTGTGTGCGTGTGTGTGTGTGTGTGGGTGTGTGTGGAGAGTGTGTGCGTGTGTGTGAAGAGTGTCTGAGTGTGTGTGTGCATGCGCGTGCCCGTGTGTCCATGGAACGAAGGGGGGATTGCGGAGAGAGCCAGAGCTCAGAGGAGCGACACAGGGCCAGTCTGCTCTGTCCATCTGCTCCGAGCTTCATTCCCAGCATATCAATACGCCATGTCACACACGCACACGCTCACGCACACGCACACGCTCACACGCGCACATGCTCTCACACGCACATGCGTGCGCACAGGAGCACATTGTGTCACCTGCTACCTCAGCCAGTTCCATCATTCTGCCTCCACTCCGGCTGTAAAGCCTGCTTATGTTTCATTCTGACACTTAGAGAAAATCCCTGCTTGTCTATAAGCGCTTTATTCAGCAGCAAACAAAAAGACAAGGACAGGACTGGCTTCTACTAGCTCTCCTCTCCTCTCCTCTCCTCTCCTCTCCTCTCCTCTCCTCTCCTCTCCTCTCCTCTCCTCTCCTCTCCTCTCCTCTCCTCTCCTCTCCTCTCCTCTCCTCTCCTCTCCTCTCCAGGCCGAGACTCTCGCTTAACAAACATGAAAGCCTCTATTTCTGTAGTGTATATGCGTGTGTGCGAGCATGCATGCGTGTGTGTGTGTGTGTGTGTGTGTGTGTGTGTGTGTGTGTGTGTGTGTGTGTGTGTGTGTGTGTATTTGCGCGTGAAGGGTGGAAGCTTACTGTAATAATAGTAATATATGTGTGCCTGGTTCAACCTTGAACCATGAAACCCCCCCCCCCCCCCCCCCCCACACACACACACACACACACACACACAGCCTGACCTCTCGGCCTTTCTCCCAATCTGCAGCAAACACACTCTGACGAAGTGAGAACACGAGGCACTGGAGTGTAAAACACATTGGAAGTGTCCATGCCCCCCCCCCCCCCCCCCCCGGGGTGGGCTGCTGTTGTGTCACTGGAAGGCTTTTCACCTACAGTACACTTGACAGTATACAGAATACAGATGTATAACCCACACTTTGTACATGTATACATTTGTACGCTTGTTATGTGCTGTGACTAGAGTAGCCTATATGGAAGTCAAGCCATGGTGTCGCTCTGTTTATCCCCTTTTCTATTGAAAATACCATAGGGTCATCATATTGTTGTGGTAATCTAACTTTTTGTGTTAAATTAACAGTGACACCCTATTGATCATACTACAGTGTCACACAAAAGTATCAAGAGTAGCATGTACTGTAGTGTGTGAGAGATATTTTACTGTACTGTATGTACTTTGTACCGCAGTGAGGAAAAATGGCCTGCAGGCTTATCAATGACTTACACATACAGTACAGTACAACCACACATCACACACGCACGTACGCACACGGTCAGACAGACTCTCCAGCAACCAAACTCTCCTCACTCTCCTTTTTTTTCACCCCCTTTTTTCTTTTTTATCCTTTGTAATATGTTCTGTGCAGGGTTTTCATCACATGGTTTGAAAAAGAGTTTGGTCTCATCATTGAGACCTCTTTCTCAAACAAGAAGAAGAAGAAATATGTATTAAAAGATATCTTTCATGACCACAGAAACAGAGACACTTTGTACTGTAGGTGAAACTCTCCAGCAGATCCCTTGTGTCTGTCAGGCAGAAACCTCTTATCTCCATAATTATTCTAACGTTTGCGTTTGTTCGTAAATTAACGCCCCACTTGATCATACGACGGTGCCACACAAAACCATCAAATACAAAACCATCAAACACAAAACCATCAAATACAAAACCATCACAAGTAGCAGATCTGCAAGCTCAAGCTTGTTTATCTGCTACTTTTCCCATTTTGGAATTTGAATCCTGAAAAGTAACACTTTTGGACATAATATGAGGTTTCCATCCGACAGAGGATTTACAGTACAGCAGATGGACTTACAGTATTCCAACACATGAATTATTTACTGATCTTAAATCCAAAAAGAATCATAGCCCAGAGGAGCCACCAGTTCCCCAAATATTTCAGAGAGGTAGGGACTAGACATAAATAAATAAACAAATATTTCAGAGAGGTAGGGACTAGACATAAATAAATAAACAAATATTTCAGAGAGGTAGGGACTAGACATAAATAAATAAACAAATATTTCAGAGAAGTAGGGAGTATAGGGACTAGACATAAATAAATACACACTCGAGATGAAAAATGTCTTAAAAATGGTTTTGATAATGAAATCAATGTATCATCAAAGGCCCCACCCACCTTCATGAATAAGTTATGACAAATAAACATGATTCCCTTGGCCGCGTGAAAAAATATGCAATCCACGCAGCAATATTTAAATTAAAGCTTTACTTTTACATGCAGACTGTCCACTTAAGAGGTAATAAGGAAATATGAAGTGTGCCATGTCGGCCGCCGCGGCGGTCGGTGGTGGTTGTTCTTGTTGTGTGTGGTTGGGTGAGATATAGTTAGCAAAAACATTAAAGACATAGGCTGTCTGCCAGGCCGTGGTTTTCTCAGGGTTTTCTCTCCTGTATATTAATCTCATTAGGGGAGTTCTATAGGAAGTGGGCAAGGCACGCTCCATTATTTATGGAAGTGTAATTATCTATGGTGTCACAAGCAGCCAGGAATTTACAGGACCCCGGTTCTGCATCAGCACAATGGGCGCAGGCCTAGGTAATGAACCACACACTCCTCCAGGCACACCTCACAGTGTACTGTACGCTACATACACTCTTGTGATGATGTGCTCCGGGACTTTTGCCTTTTACTACATCGTAGTAGTCGAAGTAGCAGATCAAAACGCTCAAAGGACGATGCTTCGCGCCACCTTTAGAGCTTGTGGATCTGCTACTTTTGACGCTTTTGAATTTGAATCCTGAAAAGTAACACTTTTTGGAGATTTCCGCCCGACAGAGACGACATCACACTGCTATATCGTCACTGTGCGCTTGTAGATGTGCTATCACTGTTTTTGTTATTTCACTCTTGTAAGGTATTAATTTACAGGGGGGGGGGGGGGTGTTGATACAAGGTTTCTACCCGACAGCGTAAATATAGGTGTATGTTGTGGTCAAGGAATATCGCTCATCTGATCAGATTTGTTTGATGGCATTCTGAAAAAAAGACTAGAATAATAAGGAGCAACAAAAGACAAAACGAAACCAAACGGTGATTAATCATCACAGACTAAATACATCATTAAAGCCAATGCAGCCATTGTTTGTACTTTCCTTTTCTTGAACTTATAGCGGTATAGTCTTTGAATGTATACCAATAACAAAGCTATATGCGTTTACGCTGCATCACAGAGGTACGGACACAGAGGCACCGTTGCAAATGGACAAGCAGCTGTTGTTACAGTGGGTATCACTGTGTGCGCGCACGATACATCTGAGCGTTCACAATGTTGACAGATGGAGAGAGGTTGATGTCAATACAGGGAGACAGAAAGAGGGGGAAACTTATACTCAGCAGCTTAAGACCTTGAATAAATAAAACACAGGACAGAGTGATACGGAAAACATGCGCAGAGACCAAGTCCCTGAGCATTAAGAACACTCCCTTTGTTTTATTCAGAACTTCAGAGCACTAAAGTGTTCTCCCATGACCCCAACTCATACTGTAGTTATTAGTAGGAGGATGACGACAATGACGACTACTATCATTATTAACATTATTAGTGTGGTTGCAGTAGCTAACCAGACTTATTATCCAACGTTATTCCAGATAAGGCCTGGGCCATGGCTCAGCGGTCCAGGCACCTTGGCTGTTACCCAGTCTGGCAGTGTGCCACGGGTTCGACTCCCGATCCCGACGGCTATTACTGCATGTCTTCCCCCCATCTCTCTCCCCATTTTCTGTCAGCCTACTGTCTGTAAAAAAATATATAAGAAAGAAAAATCTGTCTGAACTTTTTGACGTCATGTGGGTCAATACATCATCATCATACTGTACTTAGCAAGCTGCTCGAGGGAAATTGCAACCACACTTGCACTTCTCCAAAATTGCACCTTTCTACCATTGCGCAAATCTGCTTGCCTGGGGGATAAATGGAATGGAATCATGACCTTCGACACGATCTAAATGTCTCAATAGAAGTAGACAACTAGACAAAATACAACCACCCCGATTGTATAAAGTTATATTGTATTTTCCGCTCCCTCCACTGGCTCCCGGTCGCTGCCCGCACAGAATACAAAACTCTGATGCTGGCATTCAAAGCAACCAAAGGTATGGCTCCCCCATATCTTACAAGTATGATTGAACCCTACAAACCCTCCCGCGCACTCAGATCAGCCAACGCAGGGAAACTGGAAGTACCCTCACTAAAAACGCCGGGACAACGCTCCACACGTCCCAAACTCTTCTCCCTTCTGGCTCCAAAACTGTGGAATGCACTTCCCATTGCAGTCAGAACTGCAGCATCACTCCCAATCTTCCGCCGTAGCCTGAAAACCCACCTTTTCAGACTCCATCATGGCCCATAGCACTTACCCTAACCCCTTAGATAGCATTTCTGTTGGCTTAGATAGCATTTGACACAGACTTACAGCATGTTATGTAGACAGCACTATAATTGTATTATATATAGTCATAGCACGCCATAGTACATATGTATAGCATAGTAGTAAATAAATATGTATAGTTTATATGTATAGTGTATGTATAGTTTCATTATATAGATATTCCACTGTTACTTTCTTAGCTTACGCATGTTTCATGATAAATGCTTTTATGTGATGTATTCCCATGCTTTTGTTCTTGCTTAAATGTAAGTCGCTCTGGATTAAGAGCGTCTGCTAAATGCCTAAATTGTAAATTGACATATTAATATTATCTACCATACAGATTGAACAACATTACATTTTATTCATTCAAAATGTTACATAGTGCCGCTTTTTCTGCCTCTTTTAGTACCACTAGTGGGAGCTGGAGGTTCTAAGAAGAAGTGATTGAATCAAAACACTTGGATCTGGTATACTGGAGGATTGTAAGAAGAAGAAGCAGCATAGCATCTAAAGGATGTTATACTCCTAATCTTGTCTTTCCAATTCTCTACCAATGGAAACCATGCTCTCTCATTTATTCATGTATTATTTTTTATTTATTTTTTATCAAAGTGTATTTATAAATGCATCCAACGGAGACGTCACCAGAGATAGCACATGATTTACAGTGCTTTACGGGATGAGTACAGCAGGACTAAATAGATCACATGCAGCTGATGTACTTACATGAACACGATCCATCACCAGGACATTGAGAGAGAAGATAGCAGAGACACATCATGCCCAGGAAAGAGTGGCTGAGTGACTGAAGGCACTGGTAGACAAACGTCCTCTCTGTCGGGTGGAAACCTCATATGTCCTGTTACTTTTCATGTTTCAAATAAATAAAAAAAAGCATAAAACGGCAGATCTACAAGCCAAGACGTGTCGATTCAGGCCACGTTTTGCACTATACATGTCGAGCTTGTCAATCTGCTATTTTTGAATACTTTTGTGTCATGATGTAGTAGACTATCAAGTAGGGCGCTCATTTATTTAGGGCGCTCATTTATTTACAAAAAGTGAAAATATGGATATACGTGAGAGGTTTCTGCCCGACAGTGTCGATATGTAGGAAGGGAGATGACAGCAACACGAAAGAGAGAAAGACTAAGGGAGGGTGACAGTCTGATAATAGAGAAGAGAGAGAAGCGAGCCAGTCAGATACAGTGGCCAGCAGAGCCCTCTCTCTGTCTCTCTCCCTCTCTCTCTCAGCCTCTCAGCGTGTACGTATGTGTACAGAAGACCCAGCAGCAGCTGCTGCCGTGACGATGGGGTCATTTACATATAAATGAAAGTTGCCGATCACACGCCGCTGACCCCATTCATTCCAGCAGACAGACAGACAGACGGACGGACGGACAGATAGACACACAGACCCACAGACACACAGACCCACAGACAGTCAAGGCAAAGCAAGGACCAGCAAGAATTACTCCAAATGACCACATTTCCATCTCCACATCATGCCCGTCAGGCCGGCAACCATCGCCATGGCAGTTTCCCCTACCCCGCCCACAACGAGGTCTCGAGTGACGTCTAATTGGCAACGGTGAATTTAAAGGGCCTGTCAGTGGCTGGAGTTGTCACCTGTCGCATGGCGCTGAAACAACATAGCCAACTTAGCATAGCACTGAGATGATTCCAGGAGATGGGACTTATATTAATTAGAATGCCTTCTGAGGGCAGCAAATTTCATTGGTTCTCCCCCGCCCGTCCAACCAGTGGGAGTGGGAGGCGGGCAGGAGGCGGCTTCAAGCAACCAGAGCAGACCAGGCTATGAAACATGACATTCAGATAACTACTGAAACCCGTCTCTGCCAGCTGGCCTCGGTGGCGTGCTATAGGCTCAGTGTTAGACTTCCGGTCACAATATCAGGGGATCGAATTAAACTTTTACGGAGCCCCTGGGTGGCCATGGTAAGAAAAAAATATTATCTCGTTTGAACAAGATATTATCTCGTTTGAACAAGATATTATCTCGTTTGAACAAGATATTATCTCGTTTGAACAAGATATTATCTCGTTTGAACAAAATTATCTCATTCAAACGAGATAATCTCGTTCAAACAAGATAAATCTTGTTCAAACTAATTTATTTAGATAATTTATTTTTGTTACCATGGCCACTCAGGCTCCGTATTTCCATATACTTATGCCACCACTTTAGGCATACTCAGGGTTGTACTTTATTGTTACATCTTGTGTACAGGTACATCAGAGTAACACTTATTTTTGTTTGGCTTCCTTCCTTTCGCCACTTTATGCATAATTTTGCCACCACTTTATGCATAATTTTGCCACCACTTTAGGCATACTTTTGCCACTTTAGGAATACTTTTGACATATTAGGCATAATGTTGACATATTAGGCATAATTCTGACATATTAGGCATAATTCTGACATATTAGGCATACATATACTATCCAGAAACGTACGGCAGAAGTCCCACAAAGCACGACTGCCAGTCAAAGTGACTGCTCTCACTGATTGGACGGGTGTGAGAGCCAATAAAATTAAATGCTGCTCTCAGAAGGCATTGATTGATTGATTGATTGATTGATTGATTGATTGAAATATTTATTAACAGTTTGTAGAATTTACAGTACATTTTAAGCACAAACTCAATACAAAGACTGTTAACTGTGAGTGGACGACCCAATTAAGCATTACACTTGTTTACAACAGGGTCCACATTGTTCAATTCATCAAAACATTTAGAGACATACAAATAGACACTTCTATGTAGCTAAAGAACAGAACAGGAATTCATCATATAGGAAGCAAAAAGGGAAAAGATACATATACAGTGAGGGGAAATGGGGGGGGGGGGGATTCAGATTTTACAGAGGCCAGTTTCGAATTGCAGCCATCCGTAGGTGCCCTTTGAGAGTGGTTTTGAAGGAGTCAAGGGATTCACATGTCTTAATGAGGGCGTTCCACATTTTGGTGGCATAGGAGCGAAAATAATTTAGTCCCTTGTTTGTGCCGAATCTGGGTTGTACATGGTTTGTTGCACTCCCTCTGGTGTTGTGGGTGTGGACTTCGTTTACATTAAGGAAGTATTTAGACAGGTACATGGGTATCTTGGTGGTGTATCGAATCTTGTGGACCAGACCCATTGCAAGATGCTGTACTCTGTCGTCGACCCTCCAATGAATATAAGTCTAACGTGCGAGTGAGTCGGTGACTATATATACGGTGCAAGGACAAGATTTCACATTCAGTGCAATCAATGCAGACTCCACAGTATCCACTCTCAGAAAGCACAACATCAAAATGTGCAAATGTGTAGCCGGCACACAGCAGTGCATCAGAGAAAAAGACCATGAAATAGTTGTATTTGTATGGAAAATCACAGAGAGATTGAGCGTTGCATATTGAGTGTTGTATAACACAGACACAGTTGCGTAGCCTAACGCGCGAGGTGCGTGCTTGTGCGTGCGTGCTTGTGCGTGCGTGTGCGTGTGCGTGTGCGTGTGCGTGTGCGTGTGTGTGTGTGTGTGCGTGTGTGTGTGTGTGTGTGTGTGTGCGTGCGTGTATGTGTATGTGTGTGACAACAACTCCACACAGCACAGCCGGAGCAGCAGGAATAATACATTTATTTTGGCTGCAACACACTGTGCTATATTCACATTTATCTCTCTCCCCTCCGCCTATTCCACCTTCTTATCTGTCTTATCTCTTGTTCCCACCTCTCTTTCTTCCCTATTCTGTCTCTTTTTCATACTCTAATACTCTGTCACGTTATCCCTCCCTCCCTCCATCCCCACACGCCTTCTCGCGGCATCATTTTTGCGTGAGCAGCTGGATAAGAAAGAATACATCTCCATATGCTCTGCTAGGGTCTTCCATCCTGTATATACCGCTCCCCTCCTCATGCAAACATTTACATGCTACG
>NC_139701.1:38084868-38109868 GCF_964188405.1 Protomyctophum parallelum
CATGGCAGAGGTCTGCTGGAGGTCTGGGAGCTGCCCTGGAGGCTGACAGGGCATGTCACAGCCCTGGCAAATGTCACGGGTCCCCCTCACCACCACCACCAGCAGGAGGGAGGCGCCGAGGCGGGGCTTAATTCAACCGTGCTATAGGTAGCAGGTCTAATGTCTCCACACGGTGGTACACAATATTTGATCGCATATAGGTTAAGATCATGATGGTTCTCAAACCAGGATTTATGTAAAAAAAACAATTATTATACATTTTTCGAAATGTTTTTCAAACATTTTCAAAAATAGCATGATGTACAGTACAAGCTCGCAGCTTGTAGATCTGCTATTTTTGAATAGCCAACCTATAAATAATAGTTAAATATGGGCCCACTTGTTATAATAATTATGTGCTGTATATTTCATCATTAGCTTCCGTACATGTGCGGTAGAAGCCGTACATGCTCCTTAACGATGCACACACACATGGAATGAAGAGATGTGATTGAGAAAGGAAAAAAAAAGAAACCCTCTGAAATACAGTGTGCACTATCACACAGACGCCTTGCAATGAAGAGCAACCGATCTCTCTCAAGCTGTCGCCACATCTACCAGAGAGCCGCGGACGTTTTCTCTGAATGTCGGCCAGCTTCTTTTCCGGTTTTTTTAGACAGCTGGTGGATGGAAATTAAGCTCCACCCCTGCGGCTGACTGCCGCGGAGGAGAGCGTTTCTGGGAATCTGGCCGTCGTGGCAACCTGCCGCGTGGGTGGAGCTTCTTTTCCATCCACCAGCTGTCTAAAAAAACAGAAAAGAAGCTGGCCGACAGAGAAAACGTCCACGGCTATCGGCCCAAGTGTGGAAACCCTGTCACACTTCTAACACTCGCCACATGGTCTACTCTAGTGTAGTATCTAAAAAGACCATTCTAACTGTCGAGATATATATGGATGTGCGGGATGTATTATCAGAATGAGTGTAAAATATATAGTGGGTCAAATGAAATGATCACCTGTGTTTCACAACTGATGACTAAGGAGAGAACTGAGGGTCTCTCTAACCAAATTCCTTGCATGCGACCACTGGTGGTCTGCTTATCTGATCCTACTGTGAGAGAGGATTTATGACCTCCTCAGCAGGAAGAAGCAAGGTCTCAAGTCACTGATTAAAGGACATGCCTATGTACTAGGAAGAAATAAGTTATTTAAGTCCTTTTCATTTGATGATGTGTTCTAATAACCTATTATATACTGGGTTAGTAAAGCCTAGATAATAAGTATGTAATGATCTAACAGTTAATCTAGAAAGATAGCAGTTGGGTTAAACATTACAGTGCAGGCAGGGTGCTTCCTGCACTAATAAGACTGATTTCTCAGTGCACAGGCAAAAGGGTCTGTGCACTTCTCATTGGCTAAAACAAGGCAGTAAAATACTGTCCTTGCAATTCTGATTGGTTGCAGAAGCAGCCCTCTGCTTTTAGTGTACTGTTTGGCACAGTGTTGAATTTAGATTCACCTTACCATCGTGACAGAAGCAGCAGAAGGCCAGCGGTAACTATAAATGAGATATGATTTGTGCATTATTCATAACTATGTATTAATGTGTAATATGATAATTAGATTGTAATTATTGTGTTTCTTGTCTCCAATTAATAATCTTGATATGGTAGATTTAAAACCACACTTATTTAGTGGGTGGAACACCACACAAAGTGGAGCCACACACACATTACAAAGTGAGCATAGTGGAACCACACAAAGTGGAATACCGCACACATGCACACTTACCAAGTGGAACCTCGCAAAGAGGAAGACCGCATAAATACGTTTCAATAACTCTACCAGATGAGAGCAGGTTAGATAATGGACTTTAATGGGTGCTAAAGGCACAAATTCCAGGGTACTATTATCAGCGTGTGTTGGAAGAGTTTGAACAAACGTGTGAATGTCTATATATGTGTTTTATGTTTTCACATATTCTACACACATTCTAACACTCGCCACACGGCCTAAACGGTATCTAAAAAGACCATTCTAACACTCGCCACACGGCCTAAACGGTATCTAAAAAGACCATTCTAACACTCGCCACACGGCCTAAACGGTATCTAAAAAGACCATTCTAACACTCGCCACAGTGTGGCTAAACAGTATCTAAAAAGACCATTCTAACACTCGCCACAGTGTGGCTAAACAGTATCTAAAAAGACCATTCTAACACTCGCCACAGTGTGGCTAAACAGTATCTAAAAAGACCATTCTAACACCCGCCACAGTGTGGCTAAACAGTATCTAAAAAGACCATTCTAACACTCGCCACAGTGTGGCTAAACAGTATCTAAAAAGTCCATTCTAACACCCGCCACACGGCTATACAGTATTTAAAAAGCCCATGCATTCTAACACCCGCCACACGGCCTATACAGTATTTATTTGACAGCTGGGACACGGAGAGGGGGAGGGGAGAGCGAGAGCGAGTATAAAGTGAGAGTAAAATATGCAGAGGTCTAAATCCTCTCTTCATCTTCATCAGGAGCTCTTAAGTCTCTCTGAGACCTGTCTCTTCTGGTGACCAAGATTCCCCCACCCACGCTCACTGCTCACTCATACGTGTGTGCGTGTGTGTGTGTGTGTGTGTGTGTGTGTGTGTGTGTGTGTGTGTGTGTGTGTGTGTGTGTGTGTGTGTGTGTGTGTGTGTGTGTGTGTGTGAGCTTAGTGAAATGATCTGCACTATGAATCATGGGTTCACTTCTCTCAGCTCTCTGCCTGCATGGGTCACTAATAATAATGAAGGCCTCAAATTGCTATACTGCATGTTCCTGCATGCGAGGTGAGAGGAAGAAAAAGAAATGGATTTATTATTTTAAAAACTTGAATAAGGAAAAAGGGGGCACGGAGATGAGAGAGAATCAGCCATGCAGGCGGTGGAGAGGAGAAGGAACAAAACGGCTGTATTCTTTAAGTAACAAAATACATATACTTTTACTTCTACTTCACTACAACTCAGAGACAAATATTGTACTTTTACTCCACTAAAATATTACTTGAAAACTACGATTTAGTTGTTCGTACAGGAACCACTGCACCAGAAGAGCATCCTCCTCACACACGCGCGCGGCAGGTGAACGAGAGAAAGGGGTGTGTGTGTGTGTGTGTGTGGGGGGGGGGGTGTTAAGTTAACCCAGGGTCCATCCTACTGTCCTACCCCAGGCCTGACCTCCACGTGGCCCTGCCTGTTGGAGTGTCAGCAGTGACATTGGGATTCTATTAGCAGGCTGTGTGGAGCGCTGGCCCCCTGCCCTGCGGTGAGACCCACCATTGATCTGTCATGGGAGATGGCTGCTCCGCTCTGCGCTCTGCACTCCCCGAGGGCTCAATTTGAACCTCCCTCCACCCCCCCAATCCCCCCCCTCCCCCTACCCCCCCAAAAAAAGGAAGAAATAAATAAAAAATAAACCCGGGGCTCCCAGCCTCCCCTCTCTGCTTTGCCTTGAACTCCACCTGGGGAGGAGCAGAGAGGAATGGGGAGGAAGAGGAGGAGGGAGAGGAGAGAGAGAGACAGAGAGAGAGGGAGGGAGAGAGAGGAGAGCTGAAGGTTAGCAGTGACAGCAGAGTGCAGATAAAGAGGGCCGGTGGATGCCGGACACCGACCATAATGGCCGGTGAAAAGTGAGGTTATTTGTTATCGATTCCCAATGAGGGAAATCACTGGGTCTATACAGTGCTGTTTATAGCCTGGGTAGCTAGGGGGCCGCAGGGGGGCTGTGTGTGTGTGTGTGTGTGTGTGTGTGTGTGTGTGTGTGTGTGTGTGAGAGAGAGAGATTATGTGTGTGTGTGTGTGTGTGTGTGTGTGTGTGTGTGTGTGTGTGTGTGTGTGTGTGTGTGTGTGTGTGTGTGCGTGTGTGCGTGTGTGCGTGTGTGCGTGTGTGCGTGCGTGCGTGCGTGCCTGTGTGTGCATGTGGGCGTGTATGTGTGTGTGCGTGCATGTCATGTGTGCGTGTGTTTATTTGTATTTGTATGTGTGTGTATGTGTGTGGGTGGATCAGGCAGTCGATGCTCCGTGCTGAGTAGAGAATGTGAAGGACAAAGGCGGAGGAGGTGGAAAATCTCTGTTTCTCTTTCCCAACATCCTCTGTGTTCCTCCTCCGTCTTCCCCCCAGTCAGCCTCCCTCTGTTTGGAATGAGTTGCATAGTGATTTGTTTTTCGCGTGCAGCCTGAGTCCCTCATTTGTGTTTTTACTGAATTACCCCCGGATGGAGCAACCTGAACCCACTTAAGCGTGTCACTTAGCGTTTTGTTGAAGTTCGTCGAGACGGCGGGCCGAGGCCCTCGTCAGGTTTCAACGAGGGGAGGCTGCGGCTTTAAGTGGCCACTTGTCATGTTTATTTATTTCATTTCCGCACCGTCCCAACGTGACGTCTCTGTTCGCTGTCCGAGCCGCTTAAGACGCGAGAAATATGAGGCCATGCAGAGACTAGAGAGGGAGAGAAGGAGGAAGGGAGACGATGGCCGATGTCGGTTACGTAAGTGTCGGCCCTGTCGCCATGTCCACAACGGTGCATTAGTGAATCTGGATGAATTGAAGACAACATCTCAGGGCTTTTTGTGTTATGCTTTTAGCATAGTGTTATCCTTTTTCTACTATCAAATATTTATTTTTATGTTTACATGGTCATGTTTCACCTTTGTTTTCTGGACTGGTTGATAGACTTCCGAGCTCTGGTAGAGCCAATACACAAGCCTCAACAAATGGTAACTGTACTGTTCCCAATAACTAATTCGGACAGTCTGCCTTCTTTACCTACGGTTCTAAAACTAGAGACGGATGGTAATGTGTTTTACAGAGGATTCAAACTGGTTGAAATAAAATCAACTGTGTTCACACATGTATAGTTTCTGATTGGTTACCTGAATGATTATATGTCTACTTTTGTTTTGTTTCACAAGTTAGTGTAATGGTTATGATTTTGATTCCTTTTTTGTACTTAATTGGGTTTTTAGACTAAAGTGTTGTGTTTTTAGAAAAGTCTCCTGTGGACTGCATGGTGTTGCACATCTACAAACTGTACATTTGCTTTCATTTCAATGGAAGTTGCTCAGTGACGCTTGAAGCACCCGGAAGAAAGCCTCACTTGGCCAAAATATAGCAGATCTACAAGCTCTATTCTCTAAGACTACAGCGGGTTCAAGTTGTAGTCCAGTTGTAACTCATTGCCGGTTGTCTAAGACTACAGCGGGTTCAAGTTGTAGTCCAGTTGTAACTCATTGCCGGTTCTCTAAGACTACAGCGGGTTCCAGTTGTAGTCCAGTTGTAACTCATGGCCGGTTCTCTAAGACTACAGCGGGTTCAAGTGGCTTAAGTGATATTTTAGTGGTGTATATTCTGGAGGCAGGTTGAGCTCCCTCTGTGAATGCAGAGCGAGGTTAATCACGCCTACGCATACCTCTCTCACTGCGGCGGGAGGAAGAGGTCTATACGGCTTACTTAGAATAATCCTGAATAAAATAAAATAAACCTGTTTACATATACAGTATACGGTGGCAACTGGCAAGTCGTTTTTTTTATCCTTTTTGACTCTCGCTGGTGAGACGCAACACTAAAAGAACACAGAGGGGGTTATACAGTATGTGAATTAACAGTATGCAAGAACAAACAGAACAGAATATTGAAATTGCCCCCGCAGGGCACAGTGCATGTGGAGAGAGCAGAAAGACACTTCCTGGTTGCCTCGCCGCCGCGCGGCGGCTTCTCCCATGCTGCTCCCATTTTATATGTATGGAAATCTCTCACGGACGGATCCATGATATACATTATAGATGAGAGCTGGCGTGCTGCACACCAGTCACTGGAGTACGATTTTTCCATGCCACCCCCTTATGCCGCACGCCCTCCCCCTCTCTCCTCTCCCCTCTCCCCCCTCTCTCTCTCTCTCTCTCTCTCTCTCTCTCTGTCTCTCTCCTAACCCGTACAGCCCCCCCCCCCTGGCCTGTGTACCTTTCCCGTCCTCCTTCCCCTCGGACGTTCCCGTTTCATCGTCCGCCATGCATCTCTCTCTCTCTCTCTCTCTCTCTCTCTCTCTCTCTCTCCTTCATCCCACTCTGGCCCTCTTTCTTTGCTCCATCATCATTTCATCCTTTTCCATAAGTCACTAACCCCTTTCCATCTTCACTTACACCTATACACCTCTCACGTTCACCTCGCCTTCTCTCTCTCTCCCTCGTGCCCACCCCCCTCCCCTACCCCCCATCCCCCAATCCCCAAGCTGGAGAGAGAGAGAGAGTGCCCCACCCCCCAAACCCCCACCACCCACCACCCCCCTGGTGTCACTGTGCGTTGATTTGTCTCCCCCCAGTTCCTTATTGATTTTGTTTTAAACAAGGGGAAAATACGAGAAGAATGAGGTGCCCGAGGTGACATGTAGAGAGAGGAGGAAAAAAAGAGAGTGATTGAGGTGGAAGGGAGAATGAACGGAGAGAGAGAGAGAGAGAGAGGGGGAAGGAAAAGTGCTTCTAACTATCAGATCTCTGTGGTTCCCATGGGGAGGGTCAGTCATGTGCAATAATATCAGGAGTTTGGTGTACAGAGTGTGCACTGTGCACTCAAAAGGAGGGGAGGAGAAAGGGAGAGATACCGCACAAAAGGAAGTGAAATATGATGGGGCTGGGGGAGCATACCTTTATTTAAAAAATCTTCTCCTTCTCACATTGCCATATCTTTTAGCTTTCACAGCGTGCTAAATGAGTTCTGGGCCCCGGCCTATGTGGCCGAATGCATCTCATTCCGTGTCATGGTACAGTTCCTGCCTTAAAATGATTCTCTGCTTAGTTCAATTTAAGTTGTGCGGCGGAATAATCGATCCGCCCATTAATTCTACTTAGCCCGAGCCCTACAGTACAAGCCTGGGCCGGACCGCTGCGCCAACGCCGGCGCTGCTGCTGAATGACTGACCTTTACACAGCTGGGGCCGGCCATTGATTTTCAGCAGGACTTATTTCATGAAGTGGGGTTCGGGACAGGCCACGCAGATGAAGATGAACTAGGAGGCCGCATCACTTTCTGCTTTCAGCCTGCTTCCATTTCCCTGCTCACTACCTGCCTTTCTCTCTCGCTCTCTCTGTCTCTTTCTTTCTTTCTTTCTTTAAAGGTGACTCCTCTGTATGTCCCTAACGCCCCCATATGGTGACAAGGCCACATTATTCTGGCAGTCAGTGTGTGTGTGTGTGTGTGTGTGTGTGTGTGTGTGTGTGTGTGTTGTCCAGTACAAGTGTGTGTTCCAGGTGTGTGTACATGCGGTTAAGTGCTCCAGTTTGGCGTTCTCGGTCACATAGTCTCTTGGCATTTGCAGTGGTGAAGTAACGCAAAAAGGCGAGACATGTGAACAAGCCATTAGAACTCCCGGCATGCTGTCCCCCCCCTCCCCCCTGCCCCCGGCCCTGAGACACCCTGCTTCCACGTGCAGGGTCATCCCAGGAGGAGAGTGTGGGGAGGGGAGGGGAGATTCTACAAAATGCCTTCTAAAAGTTCTCAAACTTTCAACATTTTAACGCAAAAAATATAAAATGACACGGATGCTTTCTCGGTTTTAATGGGTTAAGTAAAAGTATGTAGAAATAATCCAGTAACAGTCCATGTAGGCTATTCAGAAAATAAAGTATTGGCATCAAAATATACTGGAACATCCACAATCTCAGCTTTTACATCGGCTTTATATTAATATGCTACTTTTTCTGTTTTTGAATGTTGTTGTGAATCCTGAAAAGTATAACCGTTTTGGACATATGAGGTTTCCGGTCGACAGAGACCATATCCACGTACAGTAGTTGATGTCAAATTAGCTCCGCCCTGTTGAGACGCAAAGGTCTCAATAATTGTTAGCGTGGGTGGATTGACGGTGCAGATGAACGTCATTAAAATCAATCAATTATTAAATAAAGAATCCAGTGGGTATACAGAGATGAGGCTGCCATGGTGGGAGTTCATGAAGAGTGCAGATAGAGTGGGTAGTTTTTCACTCACCCCCCCCCCCCCTTCTCTCTCTCTCTCTCTCTCGCTCTCCCCCCCACCCCCTTCTCTCTCTCCTCAGCATTAGCTGTATATCAGTGACTGTTGACTGTAAAACACATCTTTAAATTTAATACCTCTCTCATGAATACATGCATGCGTACATGTCCCCGGTATGGTAGGAGGAGGTGCTGAGAGCAGGTGAGGTCACGGGCTGTCAAGCATGGCTGCCGCGCCACGGAGAAAATAAAAATAGAAAGGTGGATGGAGGGGAATAAAAGGAGAGAATGAAAGGGTGGGGTGGTGGTACAATGTACGGTGCTTTGTGCTTTTTACGTGTACTGTATCTCACGCTGACACGGACTACTAGGGCTTAGGGAGATGTGATTGTGATTATGTTTGGTGTGTGTGTGTGTGTGTGTGTGTGTGTGTGTGTGTGTGTGTGTGTGTGTGTGTGTGTGTGCGTGTGTGCGTGCGTGCGTGCGTGCGTGCGTGCGTGCGTGCGTGCGTGCGTGCGTGCGTGCAATGTTTGGACAATGAGGTTCACTTCCCTGGAACAAATAAGTTACACTAGAGATATGATCCGCCCCCACAGCCTCCTCGCGTTGTGTCTCTGTACCCCGTCCTGTCCCAGGATTCACAGTGACTCAGACACTGGTGTATGTAGGAGCGCAACATGATGACAGCATGGACACACGTAAAGGCACACGTATCATTACAAGTATACAAACAGACATTTAACTGCGACCCTAAACCACATGCAGTAGTACACATAATAGTACAGTATACTATAGAGCACCGAACGTCTGACGTCAATATCGGTAGAGGGCACAAATCCTCTGGTTCATGTACTTTTTATTTGCATTGTAATCCCCATAGGGGGATTTCAGATTGCCTCATATAAGAACTGTGTTTGAAAAATAAACATGTCATCCCGGCCGCTTCACTCATATGGATATGAAGAATCAACTGACTGAGAGAGAACGCTAATGTTACTGCTACTGAATTAGTTACATTTTCGCTAGAAACAGACTGACTGTATTTCTTTGGGGCACACATGCTACCAAATGTATTTAAAGATTCTGGCCACATTCCACACATACATGTGTGAGTGCTCTGATACAGACTACACTGCGGTGTCAGGGCACTTGGCAATGCACCGAGAGAGCCTCTGTTGAAAGGAAATGACTTCTGGCCGCACCGCAACTTGCATGCATAACACAGACATCTTTACATGCACTTGTAAACATGGCATCCATTCCCATTAGCACCGACTACCGCTATGTGCCGCACACACACACAAACACGCACGCACACAAACACACACATGCCACATCCCCCCATAATGAAACCACAAAGTGGAACTATCTCTCCATCAACATAGGAAAACAACAGCCTCTTATGCATGTATGTATGTACCGGTATGCCCGTTGTATGTTTCAAAGAGAGAGCAGAGATAGAGGAAGATGAGAGGATAAATTACGACGTGTGTGTGTGTGTGTGTGTGTGTGTGTGTGTGTGTGTGTGTGTGTGTGTGTGTGTGTGTGTGTGTGTGTGTGTGTGTCTATGTGTGTGTGTGTGTGTGTGTGTGTGTGTGTGTGTGTGTGTGTGTGTGTGTGGAGTGAGATACAATCACCTTGATTTCTTCATTTATTAACCTTGACAGAAGCAAATCCCCCCCAGTCACAACCCCACACAATACACTGGCTATAATAGGGCAAGTGGGTGTGTGTGTGTGTGTGTGTGTGTGTGTGTGTGTGTGTGTGTGTGTGTGTGTGTGTGTGTGCGTGCACGTGCGCACGTGCACGTGCGTGACGGGTTCTCTCTCAGACACATTCAGAGATTCCGGGCATGAAAGGGACTCACATAAAAGGGACAGACGGGTACAGCGGGTACTCTGACAGCGCGTGTAATTTTAAACTGCTTTTTTATACTTTTGTGTGACACTGTAGTATGACAAAGTAGGCCATTTAAGGGAAGAAATCATAAAACGTTAAAATATGGAGATAATACATAAACAAGCTGTCCCAGCTTGCCTGGTGTTTACTGGTGTTATTAATATCTGGGATTTATACAGTGCTTTTATAAGTACTCTATGTTCACATGTGCGTGGGGGCCAGGGGAGAGCACAACAAAGACAAACTACTTTATTAGGAAAAGAAAAGCAAAAAAGGATAAGAATTAAAACAGCAATAAAACACGCGTTGAAAACAAAGTCAACTCGGAAAAGGTGATTCTCGGGGGGGTTTTGAAGGTAGGCTATAATAGGGAGGGAGGGGGCGGGGCGTCTCTGATATGTTTGGGCGAGTGCATTGCAGAGGCAGCCACAGAGAAAGCCCTGGCTGTCGCCCCCAAGCCTGCATGGTCTTGGGCACTGTTTCCCAAACACTGGGTCGGGACCATATAGAGTTATAAAGGATAGAGGGAGGACCCCCCTATTCATTTCAATAGAAGTTGCTCAGTGGCGTTTTGAAGACTGCCGGACGTACCATTATAACTCAATGGCTCGAGCGAGCGGAAGAGCAGCCCGGAGCTCAAATTTGAGGTCCGGGATGACGCACGTTACGCACATGACGTCACTGAACGTGCTGCAGTTCCACTTTTCGCCAGTAGGTAGTGGCCGCTTCAACGTTGGATAGCCTTACTGGGGGCTTGTTCGGGACCTATTTGTGTCACATTTGTTTCCTACATTTATTTTGTTTTTAATTATTATTATTTCAAAACATTTTCAAAAGACATTCCCAAAAAAACTACAGTTTTCATGAATTAAAAACAAAACCCAATGATTTTTTTTCAGTAATTTCATGAAGAAATAAGAGAATAATCTAAGAAATTATCAAATTTCTGTTTTGGGTCACGGACTAAAAGGTTTGGGAACCACTGAACTTGGGGACCTTCAGGAGGCCGCCATGGCGGCAGGGCCTGCCCTCCCATCAGGCAGAACAGGCGTTGCCTAGGCCCGGGCATCATGAGGGGAGGGGGGGCATCCACCAAGAAAAACAAACAAAACACAGTGCTTTAGAACACAAGGGGGCCACGGTCATTTTTCAAGGGGGCATCACGAATAATCCTGCTTAGGGCACCAAATTGCTCAGGGCCGGCACTGCATGGCGGCATCACTGGACATGAGGGAAGGGGACGGGACATGTGTTGCTGAGGTTATGGTGCTGACAAGGCGTCTTGAAGCAACACTCACGGGGGTCTCGAAGGCCCCAGCCAGCCAAGGCCGTTCCTTTAATGAACGGCTTTAATAGGCAAGAGACAACAAAGGCGTCTGGAAGGGAGCTGTTTGTAGTGAAGTGATCAAACAGAAACCACGGGCCGTATCCTTTCTATAAATTAGCCGTAATGATGATGAGCACTGATGAATATGAAACACGAGATGATTTTCATGATTTCCAATTAAAGCATCAATGATGCTAAAAAAACAGAAAGAAAAGCAGGCAAGATGAGCTGGAACGCGTATTCTGCATCGCCCACTTTGCCATTCACTTTTTTCTCTCCTTTTTTCCATTTAATTCTGAGAGCATTGACGATAACGATGACATTCGCGATGCAGCCATTTTGCTCTTCCGACAGCAGAGCAGAATTGGCTTTGCATTGGCTTTTACTTGCTGTGGTGGAAAAAGTACACACATTTTGGGGCATTCCACTCGTTTTCAACATTTTAATATGTCATTAATATATCTTAGAGCTGCACTCTACAAGCTCACAATGCTTTGTGATGCATTGTGAGCTTGTAGATCTGCTATTTCCAAATGGCCGAAATGTATATAGGGCTGAAGTGGTTCATGTATGTTGTATGTATGTTGTTTTGTAATTATAATCAAAATCTACAAAGTAACTATCGTAACTAAAGTTTTCAAATAAATGTAGTGGAGTAAAAGTACAATATTTGCCTCTGAGATGTAGTGGAGTAGAAGTAAAAGTAGCCTACTTCAAATTGGAAATACTCAAGTAAAGTATACCTCAAAATTGTCAAATGGCACCCTTTTCACGGCCTATTATAGCGCCACCAGGAGGCCACAACCTGACCTGGCCTGGTGGAGACCTGTTCCCCGAGGGGCACTTTATCTAGTTTATCCATGTGTACCTCTGGGTCCATTTGCTTACTTTTGTACACTCTGATTTCACTGCGTACCATTTACATGTCATAACATGGGAATGAGCAACGGTCGGTCCGAGCTACAGTAGCCTATCCATCCATTGAACAGATTTATGGCGCCTGGACATATTAAATCACCCTGCAGATTTGCATACAGCACTTTAGCTAACACAGTTTATGGCACATTGTTGCCCAGTGCGGTACACTTGATTTAGGCCAATTCACGCCAGTGTTCTGTTCAACCCAAATAATGAGAAGGCAAACCAGTATGCCAGGTTGTGGGGATTGGCTCCTGCAGAAGAAGCGGACGCCATGTGTTGATCTTGACAGCAAATTTTGATGTAGTTTTAGTCATGGTCTTTTGGATGAAATTTAATTTAGTTTTAGTCATATTTTCTCGAGTAAAGTAAAAATACCTAAAAAAGACCTCAAATTAAGTAAATGTACTTAGTTACTTTCCACCACTGCTGTATAGCATTTGTACTACAGCGCGTCACACAAAGGCATCTTTTGCTATTTTTGTAACAGTTTTGGACATATGAAGTTTCCACCCGACAGTCGACAAACACAAACGCATGCATTTGTGTTTATGCATGTGTGTGTGTGTGCGCGTGTGTGCGTGTGTGTGTGTGTGTGTGTGCATGTGTGTCCGTTGTCAAAATGAGGGCTGTGTCTCCGTGTGGCGACCTTACAGCCTGCCTCTCTGTACACTTCAAGACTGTCTAATGAAGACTTCAATGGCAGGCAAACACATTCTAATAAACCGCCGTGCTGCGACTGAGAAGTAGCTGTTCTGCCACCACACACACACACACACACACACACACACACACACACACACACACGCAAACGCAAACGCACACGCACACACACATAATACATAAATAATAGCAACACACATGCGCGCCACACACACATACACAGCCCTTCCCTGCATGCATGCATATTGTTGTGCGGTGCGCTGCATTAATTCTCATCAGCTCGGGAGCAGGAGTGGATGTGACTGCACGTCTCGCGCACGCCTCTTGTTCTGTCGCTCCTCTCTCCCCTCCACACAACACGCTCTTTTAATAAAAACGTCAACGTCCATACGAGATATCCCAAGTGAAACCTTTAAGAGAAAGAAAACACACACGCACACACATGCCTGCCCGTGAGCACACGTGCACGCACGCACACACACACACCCTTGGCCCACATGGGGAGGTACACTGAAGGTTTGCCTATACACTGTAAAATCCTGACTGTTAAGCACTTGAGAGACAGAGTCAACGAATGTAACCAAATGGGCCCTGCATGTAAAATAGTTCCTTTGGATGAAGGCTAGCTGTACAGAAATAGACAACCAAAGATTTCAATAATGCAGTTTTACTGTTCCAAAAAATAGTGGTTAAAAATAGGTATTTCAAGAAAAAGGAAAATGATAAACTTACACGCCTAATTCAAGAGCTATACCTTTTGATGGGGGTATGCCATAATCAAGAATAACAGTCTAGAGTCGCAACATTGTGCTCTTCCCTCTCGACTACCTCACACAGGAATAAATGCAATTGACCATACGCAGACCGCGTCCATCTTGTTAGTAACTACTAACTAGGTGCAATTTCCCATTGACAGCCCGTTCTCACTGACTCACTGATGGCACTGTATAACTTGCTCATGGCATCCTTTACATTCGCGCTGGGTGAAAAACAATGAAAGCAGCTGTCAGTTCTCGCGGCATGTAAAAGGGACGGCATTTTCCACATTCCACATTTTCATGGCAGAATGATGATATTAGCGTGACGTCACGACACCAGGAGTTGTTGGTATGCACAGCCACGCCTCCTCCCTTCACTCTTCCAGAAGCAGCAGCTGGCCTGTCCGCTCGGTAAAGTGTCAGCCCAGTTTGCTCGATTGCAGCGTCTGTGATATTGTCCTTCAGAAACGTCTCTGTGAAAATGAAGATGCAACGGTCTCTCATTTCCCGATGAGATGCTTCTCCACAGACTGATGTCATCCATTTTGCTTTTCAAAGCACGGACGTTCGCTAACACAACAGTCGGGATTGACGGTTTGGTAGGGTTAGCCTTTAGCCTGACATTTGCTCCTCCTCGCTTCCCCCTCTTCCGTGCTCTGTCACACTGCTTGCTTGTCCTTCTCACTGTGCCTGCAGACGGAGCCGTGTTCTCGCCGCGGCTCGCAGTGCACAGCAGACCCAGTGCGGTCAGCTGCTCCTTTGGAACAATCGGTTGGTGGTTAGTGGTTACCACACTGATTCCTTATATCTAATAAAAAACTGCCGACTATATCTAAACTTGGCCTGTTTATAAACTTTGTATGTCAAGATTTCTGATACCCTATTTTGCTCTGTCTGTCTGTCTCTGTGAGGATTGGCCGCCGCAAGCGCCGGTCGCGCCGCCATGTCTGTCACTCTAAGTCCATATATGCTCGGATGCTGGCAAACTGTGCTATGAGACGACTACTGTAGTAACTGAAATGTTATGTGCCAGGGGCCTCCAGAAGAGAAGATTTATGTATCTTTATAAAAAATAAAAAGATTCAACATTTAACAAACTATTTCGAGGTGTAAAAGAAAAGCTAACATAAGCAGAAGTTAAAGCTGGCAGCACTTCACTGTGGCCCCTTTTCCACCGGTTGGTTCCCAGTGGGAACCGGTTCAGTTCTTTTTGGTTTTTAGTCCATGAGCCAGAGCTCCAAAATTGAAACGTTAATTATGAATTGAGTGTAGCAAAACCATACCTATATTAGATTATTATCACCATTAAACTTCCCCAATTGAGTACTTACACAAAGACAATGATTTATTGTATTACAAATTTTACATTTTTGAATATGCAAATGAGGCATTATGTAGGAAAATATGCAAAATAGTCGAAAATATGATAAAGCTACTACTGTGGAAGGGTTATCATGTATTAATTTACTTGTATTGATCCTATAAACAATTTAATATAGGGTATAGTTTCCCACCAATTTTAGAGCTCTGGCTCATGGACTAAAAACCAAAAAGAACTGAACCGGTTCCCATTGGGAACCAACCGGTGGAAAAGGGGTCTGTGAGGCAGCCTTAAGATCTATCTATCCATGAAGTACAGATTTTCAAGCTACTGTATATAACTCAAACCTTGTCATCACGCGACACTGTCCTGCGGTGGAGTATGAAAGAGGCTTCAGGGTTTACTCTGACCCTATATAGGCCAGCCCAGCCTACACGTTATATAACGCTGTTGTCAGGCAGAATCCTCCTATCTCCATATTCTTTCATGTGTGTTTTTTCCCCCATAAATTAACGCCCTACTTGATCATACCAGCTTCACAGGATCTTCATAGCAGATCCACAAGCTCAAAGCGACACGTTTCAAGCTTGTAGATCTGCTTCTTTTGCCATTTCTGAATTTGAATCCTGAAAAGTCCGTTTTTTTGGACATTTGAGGTTTCCACCCGACTGAGACTATATATATATATATATATATGCGCGGCATAGAGAGGAGAGGTCAGCGAGGTCACCGTTCCACGCCTACACTCTTTAAACACTTCTTCTCTGCCTCTCCCTTAGAAACCTTCTCTTCGCTTCTGTACATGGATCCTCTTCTCTTTTTTTCCTCTCTCCTCTGCCATGCTCCCAGTCACCTTTCCTCTCTTTCTTGTGAGTTGCCAGACTTCTCTCTCTCCCCCCCCCCCCCCCCCCCCCCGCTCGCTCCTCCTCTCTCCCTGTCCTTGCACACACATGTTCGTTCCGTGGCAATTAAGTTTCAGCAATGGAGGGACAGAGAAGGGGACGAGAACTGGCCCAAGGCGTGCCGTGCACTCCAGCAGAGACAGGCCCTCTTGCCATTGGCCACTGTAACAGATCCCCGAGGTCTCTCGAGGTTTAAATGATTCAAACATTTGCCCTTCGCTGTTCCTGTGGTAGGCGAGGATGTTCCTTTTCTCTCACCCCCCCCCCCTCTCTCCTTCCCTTCCCCTCATATTTCTTTGCCAGGGCATATTCACACAACTCTGGGGAAGCAGTTGTAGTCTCCCCCATGCCTCACGCCCTGCAGTGCACTGGCTTAGCAGTTTAGCATGCCTTGCTGTGTTGTTCTCTTTATCCTCTCTCTCTCTCTCTCTCTCTCTCTCTCTCTCTCTCTCTCATAGCGGCTGCTTTATGCTCCGGTGCCTTTGTTGCAGTCGCACAAACTGTGGCTGGAGGCTTTGAAGGAGAAAGTGTTGGGGAATTTAAGAGGCCTATCGTATCGATCACTTCACCAAGACCCCCCTTCAGGACCGCCAAAAAGAAGTTTTTTAATGGCATGCGATTCAGCTTTCTTTTCTCGCAAGTTTGGCGGCATAGTCAGGGTGCCCGTCAGCGTCGGGTGGTAGAAGTCGATGGGGAAACATGTACTATTATCTTTATAATCTTAAAAGCTAATGGAACGAAAAGTGTAAGTGTGTGTGTGTGTGTGTGTGTGTGTGTGTGTGTGTGTGTGTGTGTGTGTGTGTGTGTGTGTGTGTGTGTGTGTGTGTGTGCGTGTGCGTGTGCGTGCGCGCAACTGAGAGAAATTATCTGGTACCCCAGAGACTTTTGTGGTATAGTGCTGTTGCTTTGTTTATAGTGGGCTGCTGCCAAGTTTCTCCACAACAAAAATGTTTAGGTTCCCTAAAAAAATAAAAAGATAAAGGCAAACGTTGGAGGACGCCAAGTAAAGTAAAGCTTAAATTAAATGATGAAGTTTGTTTGTTTGTTTGTTTGTTGCTGATGGAACAGAGTCTGAGTTAAAAGTCCAATCTGCATAAGCAGAGACAACAGATGCTGTCTAGTCATATGCATAAAAGTTTATGGAAGGTTTAGCGGTAGGCTATACTGTATCATTACGATCAGTACGGACAGTAAAATCCTGCACGTTCATTTAACTCTTAACTGGAGTTACTGGAAGCATCACATCAGCAGCGGTGTGGCGACAGCGGCGTTCCACACAGGCAGCTGCTGCAGAACAGAGAGCCTGGCTATTGTCAAACCATTCCATGTCAAGAACCACTATTTTGCTGCAGACCCTCATCTGAAAATGTTTTGTGCCAGGATGGGTAACGCCCCCAAAAGAGAAGATTTGTGTTTTAAAAAGTAATTTGATTACAGTGCACGGTAGCTCTGGTCCATAGCTCTAATGCGTTGCATTTAGAGCTATGTTACTCTCGACTTCCGCTGCTCGCATGAATGCAGACCAGCCACTCGTCTTTAGCGTAAATAAAAATAAAGTTTTTGCTACTCACCAAAACAAAGGTGGGTTGTGTCATTAGAAAGCCTACTTTCCTTAGGGGGAGCACTCTGAGCCCCCCACCACACGTATAAACGGTACTTTTTGGCCAGAAAGGTTTTTTTTTTCACCGGAGGAAAGAAATTCAATATGAGGCAATTCTCTGGGCAATATCAAAGAAGGCGCAGTGGAGTAACTAAAAGTTTTTTCTTTCCGGCGGAAACAAAATCTCTTTTTGGCCAAAAAGTACAGTTTATACAGTATGTGTGGTGGGGGGCTCAGAGTGCTCCCACTAAGGAAAGTAGGCTTTCTATTGACACAATCCGCCTTTGTTTTGGTGAGTAGCAAAAACGTTCTTTTTATTTATGCTAAAGACGAGAGGCTGGTCTGCATTCATGCGAGCAGCGAAGGTCGTGAGTAACATAGCTCTAAATGCAACGCATTAGAGCTATGGACCAGAGCTAAGTGCACGGTATAAGTGTCTAGAGGTTGTAGGTTCAAAACCACCACGGTGTATCTGGCTTTGTCGAGTGTCTATGCGAGTTAAGAGGTTTCTGCCCTGACAGCATATGAAGCAGATATACGGTATATATTTTTTTACTTAGAGAAAGCAACAAAGTGAACAGTTGTGAAAACAAACTAAAACTCCATTTGAGTGGGCCACAGAGAACTATCACAGACTAGATGGCCATGGAATCTCATTAGGCCTCAGACCTTATGTAAACTACACTCATTTACATTATTGGCGGCGCACGTACACAGCTGTAACCAAGTAACTCATTGTGAATCTGACGTGTGCCTCGCCAGCTGCAGTGGCATGAGCCAATTTCTTTCATTCTTAATGGAATTAATCTGATTGACGATTAATTCACATGAGCACTAAATAAAAATGATTGGATGAGATGTCCTTTTTACTCCACGTTATAAAGACTTATTTCTGACATGCACAAACAAAGGCAACCGTTTTGTCATAATACAGTATGCTACTCCATGCTGTTATGTTATTAAACGCACATGGATGAATTGGCAGATCTTGAGCTGTGCTCAAAAGGTTCCATCAATTAGGGCTCCAAAAACTGGAAATTGGAATATTCATGAATGATTGGACTGGTCTGGTACTCACAGGTACAGAGCTTTATGCACAACACCCTAATTATTTATAACGAGACCGACCTGCTCGGAGGGACGCAAGTTGGGGAATGATGCAATTTGGGAATGCATTACCCTGCACCCCCTTTTGTGCAGTACATGTTGTACTGGTCAGAGCACCTACTGTATAGTCTAGTAGTGGTTCCAGGCTCCAGGATGAAATGACTGAATTTGCAACTGAGGGTGCCATGCCCTGGCCCTGGCACCCCCATGGCGCCTGGCTTCTCAAAGCTTTTCATGTCAAGGACCCCCAAAATGATACTTATTTGGCTACGGATCCCCCATCATCTCAAACATATGTTGTGCCAGGGACCCCCAGAAGTAAAGATGTATTTATTGTGTGTGTGTGTGTGTGTGTGTGTGTGTGTGTGTGTGTGTGTGTGTGTGTGTGTGTGTGTGTGTGTGTGTGTGTGTGTGTGTGTGTGTGTGTGTGTGTGTGTGTGTGTGTGTGTGTATAATTGTATGCGGAATTATTTTATATAATTGTCCTGTAATGTCGAATGTCATGTTTTTAGACCCCAGGAAGACTAGCTGTTTTATGCACCAGCTAATTAGGGATCCTAATAAGCTCTAAACTCTAAATTCTGCCATGCAGAATGACTACATTTGGGCATACAGGGATCAGCTGTGGTCATAAACTGCTGATGTGGTGTTGATGATGTATCTAGGCATGCATGGGAGACAGGCCGACCTGCAGAGTCTCATTGTGCACACCACCGATAGTGGTATTGGCAAAACGGCACAAACATGATACACACAAACCTCCGCCAATTTTAATGAGGCTGACGGGTCAGGTTGTCCAACCAGGGAAGCACACAGAGATGCTGTGTGTGTCCTCCCACAGACCCAAACAATCAGACACGGATATTCATGTTATTTCCTTTGTCGGAAAAACTGTTGGTCTGACCGAATACAGATGATCTTTTTGGAGTCCTCGACATGAAAAGGTTTTAGAAGCACTGAATTATGAAGCGATGGTGTGGGCTGATGGATTGTCTCCAGGCTGTGAGCTGTGTGGTTGTGGGCCATAGAGCTGTGTGTCTCTACAAGGACTGGTTTCTGGTCCATTGTTTATCCTATTTAGGCCTGACGTCGAAATAAAAAAGAATCTTCTAAATTCTGACAGTTTTCTGACATGTTTCTGTATTAGTGGTGCTCAATCTTTCAAAAATAGCAGACCTACAAGCTCGAACCCTGCTATGAGCTTGTAGATCTGCTATTTTTCAATAGCTAAATTATAACATAATGTTTAAAACACAAAAGGGGTTCCCTCCCCACAATGGGTTATTTGGCATTTAATGAGATTTAGCCTCTCGGACACAAATCAGCTGTATTGATGTGGTACCATTGGAGATTACAGGCAAACGTCGATCAAACTAACAATTTGTCTGCATTCTCTAATTATGTATAGACTTCTTCTAAATTAAAGACCTAGTGAAATGAAAAATACGGTTTTCACACTTTTATATCATATCCGTGGTCATAACAACAATGGATGAAAATTGCTCACATGAATACAAATGAAGCTTGATTTCATTCACCTGTATTATTCCCATTGCTGTGCGTCTGTCCAAACACAGGTGGTTTTGATTACAGAACTACTCCATTTTAGTCTCATTCAAGATGACATCCAGACAGTGTCAACTCGTATTAAACTTAATCATCATGCTAAAATATGTATCTGAAAACATTATATGTTAGAAATAAGCCACATAGCAGCATAAAATGAAACAAAATGGAATCATTTGGTACAATTATTGTTAAACATCTGCATTATTACACAATTAGAGAATGTAGAAGAATTGTTATTTTGATTGTTTGCCTGTTATCTCTCCTAATTATGGTACCACATCAATACAGCATGCGAATTGAGGACATCTTATTCAACAACAACTCAATATTCTGATCTGGTCTGGTCTCATCCGGACGGACGGACACACGGACGGTGTGCAAAACATACTCTCCCCTTGCCTTCGGCTGGTGGAGACAATTAAACAAAACTATGACGTGCCCATCTCGGCTTTAAGCTGAGATGAAAAGAAAAACTTAACTATAGTCTAAAAATGAACCCATTTCAACAAACTATAATTAGTAAAACTTTCAATTATTTAAATGCAATGCAGTTGTGGGTTGGCTCCCTCCAGTTGTGGGTGCCTGACGCAGTGCCCTGCCAGCCTCATCCTTCTCTCTCTGACCTTGCCTGACTCGTGGTAGGTCCCCACAGAGTATGGGACCTTGCCTGACTCGTGGTAGGTCCCCACAGAGTATGGGACCTTGCCTGACTCGTGGTAGGTCCCCATGGGACCTTGCCTGACTCGTGGTAGGTCCCCACAGGGTATGGGACCTTTCCTGACTCGTGGTAGGTCCCCACAGGGTATGGGACCTTGCCTGACTCGTGGTAGGTCCCCACAGGGTATGGGACCTTTCCTGACTCGTGGTAGGTCCCCACAGGGTATGGGACCTTGCCTGACTCGTGGTAGGTCCCCACAGGGTATGGGACCTTGCCTGACTCGTGGTAGGTCCCCACAGGGTATGGGACCTTGCCTGACTCGTGGTAGGTCCCCACAGAGTATGGGACCTTGCCTGACTCGTGGTAGGTCCCCATGGGACCTTGCCTGACTCGTGGTAGGTCCCCACAGGGTATGGGACCTTTCCTGACTCGTGGTAGGTCCCCACAGGGTATGGGACCTTGCCTGACTCGTGGTAGGTCCCCACAGGGTATGGGACCTTTCCTGACTCGTGGTAGGTCCCCACAGGGTATGGGACCTTGCCTGACTCGTGGTAGGTCCCCACAGGGTATGGGACCTTGCCTGACTCGTGGTAAGTCCCCACAGGGTATCGTAGGTGGTCCCTGGCCATGCATTCAGAAAATCATTCAGCCAAGTCTATGGACTTTAATGTTTGTTTGGGGCACTAAATTATGTCATGTGGCCGATATAGTGGCCCTCAGTTCACACAAGTGTGATTTTTAAGAGAGAGGACTTGGGGTGTTTGGTCCAGGGAAAAATACTTAAATAGTTGCACTCAAATGTGGCTTTATTCCAAAAAAAATACTATATAGACTATGTGTGATTGGTGAGTAACAAGAAAAACCCTAATCTTAACCCAAGGAATGGTGCATGAACCCTCACCACTATTGTGTCAGGTGGGTCTATGATGGTGAGCTGCAGGTCCCCAGGTTGCTCTTAGTCAGGATGGTGGTCCCTGGGTCAAAATCCGTGGAAACCCCCTTGCCTATAAGTTTCCATTTGGCTACCAACTGTCCGTCCTTTAGCTGGGGACCACCTGGAACCCCCTCAAGGACCCAACTGGTCTCTGCAATCCCCTGCCCTCATTAGGGATGCACACGCACACCCTCCCCTCTCCCACATCGGCTCCACGTGCGTTTCATATCATGTATAATCTCTTTAGTAGATATTCCTTACATCCAATAATGAGCAGGTTATTACTTCAGACAACGGAGGGAGGGGGAACAGAGAGGATCAGAGGAGAAGGGACAGGAGAAAGATAAAGCAGAGGAGAGTAGGATGTGGCATAGAGGATGAGGGGTGGCAGGGCGAGTGGGCTAAGGAATGAAGCATTACAGTATGCAGCAGTCTTCAACAGGGGCTCCGGGGCCCCTTGGGGGTCCTCTGAGATACTGCAGGCAGGGTGTGAATGTCCGCTCTTCTACTTGTATAACCGAACGTTTTATTGCAGTATAGTGAAAAATTTCCTTTTCCCACCACTGGTTGTCTGGCCCCCTGCTGTGGTGGGGTGGGTATACGTAAACAAGTGGATTCACACCCCGGGTGGGGTGGGGTTGGGTATACATACATAAACGGAGCCTCAGAGACCTCCATCTGAACGTATCAGAGACAGACAGCACCTGAGGCATCAGAGCAGTCCCCCCCCCTCTCTCTCTGCTGTCCACATTGATTGATGCGGGTGAGGAGGATCAAAGGCTCCTGAACGGCAGCACTCAAGAAGATGGAGAGATAGACGGAGAAAGGAGAGAGAACGGAGGGGATTGAGGGGACGGGAGTGGAATTAGTGGAGGGGGACGGATTGGATAGATGGGGTGTGTGTGTGTGTGTGTGTGTGTGTGTGTGTGTGTGTGTGTGTGTGTGTGTGTGTGTGTGTGTGTGTGTGTGTGTGTGTGTGTGTGTGTGTGTGTGTGTGTGTGTGTGTGTGTGTGTGTGAGAGAGAGACGGGGGGGGGGTATGGGGGTGGTCACTGATACAGACAGGTGTGGATCTTTCTCTCTTTCATGCATTCACTGATATTTGTCATTCTGTCCCTTGCCTTTTTTTTCCATCCGTCTCCCTTTTCCCCTCTCTGTCTCTATTGAGGGGGGGGATGGGGGGGGGGGGGGGGGGGGGGGGGCGGAGGAGCCGGGTTAAGCGCCATTAATCTCCTATCTAATAACACTGGTAATGTTACACATTATTGGAAAGAGATGGGCAAAATGAACCAATAAGTTATCTGATATGCCGTCTCCATGCAGGCTGCTGTCCCAAGGACATTTAAGCAAACAGAAGACACAGAGCAAAGAGGCAATGGCTCCACAACATTGTGACTGGGGGTGCTATAGGGGTGATGGCTATTTAGAGGGGGGGCTAATGCATGTTTGTTTACAATAGAATTCAGTCAATTGGGCTTGTTTGGAGGGGGGGCTTAGAAGGGGCTAAGCCTCCACCCCCCCCCCCCCCCCCCCCCCCCCCCCCCCCCCCCCCCCCCCCCACTTGCCGTCCCTGGAGTCGTCACTGACAATGGCTGAAGCACGGAGAGGAGAGGAGAGGAGAGGAGAGGAGAGGAGAGGAGAGGAGAGGAGAGGAGGAGAGGAGAGGAGAGGAGAGGAGAGAGGAGAGGAGAGGAGAGAGAATTAGCGACAAGGGGGAAAAAAGGGTGGGCAATGTGAAATATTTCCTGCTATCGACCTCTTGGCCAGGGACATGCATAGATTTCTGTATGTGGAAGATAAGTGTCTTTGATAAAGTAGGTTAGCATTGATTAATCCATGAAATCTCGGCGCTGCGGATTTGAAGTTAATGAGTAAGGTTTTCTATTTTCTTTGCAATCTCTCACACCAGGCCGGTGCGTTGCGTCCTCAGCACAGCCCGGGGACCCTGGCGGGGGGGCAGCCCGCCCCCTGGCCCTCCTCACTTCTAGCCGTCGGCCATGTTATTTTGGACGAAGATGGCCAATCAATGAAGTTGACATTTGTTAGCGCGAAGGATTCACAATGCAATTCACGGGCTAAGGGGTTGTAAGGGGGGGGGGGGGGGGGGGGGGGGGGCAGGGCTATAGGTGCATGCAGGGGGGTTGGAAAGGTCACGGCTAATCTAAAGGGAACAGGAGTTATTTATCTATACACAACGAATAAAGAGCAAGACCAGAGACTGCAATCTATATATACGGCCACAGGGGAGTAATGGAGGCATCACATGCGCACGCACGCACATAAGAAAAACATGTCATTCCTCTGTCGGGTGGAAACATCATATGTCCAAAACTGTTACGTTTCAGGGTTCAAATTCAAAAGCATCAAAAGTAGCAGATCGACGAGCTCGAAACGCGTCGCTTTGAGACGCCTTTTGAGTTTGTGGATGTGCTTCTTTTGATGCTTTTGTGTGACGCTGTAGTGTGATCAAGCATCAATTCATGAAAAAACACAAAAAGTTTGAATATGGACATGAGAGGTTTCTGCCCGACATCAACGATATGCACCCACCCACCCACACACACACACACACACCCACCCACCCACACACACACACACACACACACACACCCACCCACCCACACACACAGTAGTATGCTATGCTGCAAGGTAATTTCCCCCGCCCATTTCAATTGGCAATAAACATTGTGCATGAACTGTTCTATATCTCGAAGGCCATAACCAGGCTTACAGGATCGGTATTGAACAGCACTCAGGGATGGTAAAAATGTCCCTATCTGAATTCCTCACTTAAATAATCACCCCCCGTGTCAGATCGCAAGGGGAAATAACCCTGTTGTTGAGTTTTCTTTTCCGCGGAGCGGGCCCCGTCTGAATCATTTTGTGCAGCGTTTTGCAGCTGACACGTTTAATGTGATGTGACGTTCCTTATTGCACTTAGAGTATACTGTGGCTGAGGTGGCCAATTCACACTATATAGCACAGCTCCATGGATGGACTGTTATACACATCCTTAGAGTATACTGTGGCTGAGGTGGCAAACACAGCCGTATGGATGGACTGTTACACATCACAACAAACAGCACAGCCGTATGGATGCACTGCTACACATCACAACAAACAGCACAGCCGTATGGATGGACTGCTACACATCACAACAAACAGCACAGCCGTATGGATGGACTGTTACACATCACAACAAACAGCACAGCCGTATGGATGGACTGTTACACATCACAACAAACAGCACAGCCGTATGGATGGACTGTTACACATCACAACAAACAGCACAGCCGTATGGATGGACTGTTACACATCACAACAAACAGCACAGCCGTATGGATGGACTGTTACACATCA
>NC_139701.1:38114868-38119868 GCF_964188405.1 Protomyctophum parallelum
AATGGAACATTTTGCCTTCCGGTTTTGGTGGGAAATAAAGGCGGGGTTTTCCCAGTAAAATCTCCCTCATCGGCTTGGCACTCTAGCGCCTTTATTCTGAAAAATTCCCCGGCACCACCTATTAGCTCAGCTACGTTTTACGAGTAACTATAGGTTAGTTAGTTACTATACATATTTAAAGATGCTTGGCCAACACTGTGTGATTGATTTCCCCCAGCTGTCTGTTTCAAGCTCATTATCCTCATAGTTTAGCCTGATGTAACAGCTACATTGAACCCTATTGACTCCCTTAAGTCCTCAATGTTCCTCAAAACCACCCAATAGGTGTACACCAATTATCGGTTCCTTCGTTTCTTATCAGCATCGGCTGCTTACTGGCCAAAAAAGAAAATCCTGTTCACAAGGGTGCGTCAATTATGATCTTTTAAATGTGGTTTCGTATTGTTGTAATTTGTTTTACATTGACCTAAAATATAATGATGTAAGAAAACATAGCCTTCAAAATTGGCCTTGAATTTTTATTTTGCGCCCGAACATGACCCCTCCCCAGGCTCCCCCCCAAGTGGACCGATTGGAAAAACATACCTAGAATATATCCTGATTGGTTGCACGTTACGTTGGTACTGAGCACGACACCGGCACTAAAGTTCTCAACAGGTCTGAAAAATTAAGGCCCGGCTGGCCCTAACTGGGATACAGGGTGTGAGGCTGAACCCTATAGAGCTTCCATCCCCACACAGCTTAGCCTCAGATACAGGGTGTGAGGCTGAACCCTATAGAGCTACCATCCCCACACAGCTTAGCCTCAGATACAGGGTGTGAGGCTGAACCCTATAGAGCTTCCATCCCCACACAGCTTAGCCTCAGATACAGGGTGTGAGGCTGAACCCTATAGAGCTACCATCCCCACACAGCTTAGCCTCAGATACAGGGTGTGAGGCTGAACCCTATAGAGCTTCCATCCCCACACAGCTTAGCCTCAGATACAGGGTGTGAGGCTGAACCCTATAGAGCTTCCATCCCCACACAGCTTAGCCTCAGATACAGGGTGTGAGGCTGAACCCTATAGAGCTTCCATCCCCACACAGCTTAGCCTCAGATACAGGGTGTGAGGCTGAACCCTATAGAGCTTCCATCCCATAGAGTTATATATCTATAGAGAAGACACCCGAGTTCTCCTCCCATCCACTTGCATTAAGTTGCTCAAAAGCGCATGAGGCGGATTCACTCCTCCTTCCTGGTAGGAACAGAGTGCATTCTGGGACGGTTTGGTTACAAACACATGAACGCGCTGCCGTTGACTATCATTGTGCCGTTTGTGCGCGTTCACGTATGAAACATTCGTTCATGTGTCATGGCCCCAATCACATGAACGTGCGCAATGATAGTCAACGGAGCAGCGCTGGCTCGAGCTGCACTACCAAATCCGGCCACTATGTCCATTTCGCCTCAGGGTTTCCTCTGGGTGCCTTCTCTAGAAATATATACTCTAAGTTCCATCCCCACACAGCTTAGCCTCACAGATACAGGGTGTGAGGCTGAACCCTATAGAGCTTCCATCCCCACACAGCTTAGCCTCACAGATACAGGGTGTGAGGCTGAACCCTATAGAGCTACCATCCCCACACAGCTTAGCCTCAGATACAGGGTGTGAGGCTGAACCCTATAGAGCTTCCATCCCCACACAGCTTAGCCTCAGAGATACAGGGTGTGAGGCTGAACCCTATAGAGCTACCATCCACACACAGCTTAGCCTCAGAGATACAGGGTGTGAGGCTGAACCCTATAGAGCTACCATCCACACACAGCTTAGCCTCAGATACAGGGTGTGAGGCTGAACCCTATAGAGCTTCCATCCCCACACAGCTTAGCCTCACAGATACAGGGTGTGAGGAGCAAAGACACGAGAGACACGTGTGAGGAAAAGCCTTGAAGGAGAAAGACGGGACACGACAGGGGTGAGAGAGAGGGCCACAGCAGGGGGGTGTGCCCTGAGAGAGAAGGGTGAGGGAGGGGATGACATGGTCAGGGTGAGGGGGTGAGTGTGGATGAGAATGTAAAGTGAGAGTATGGGGTTGGTTTGAGGGACAGAACAGCACGCAAGATAGCAGCTTTACTCACACTGCTGGTGAATCACCACTATGTGCCTGATGAGATCTGACTCACTGTGTGTGTGTGTGTGTGTGTGTGTGTGTGTGTGTGTGTGTGTGTGTGTGTGTGTGTGTGTGTGTGTGTGTGTGCCAGTGTTTCTAGTTTCAATGTAGGGATATTCTACTGTTAGACGGATATGTTCTTGGTTTACTTTTGCTCCTAGATGACTATTTCTATGCATTGTGTATTACATTGTGTTGTTCTTGCTTACTGTAAATCACTCTGGATTAAGAGCATCTGCTAAATGCCTACATTTTTAATTCCTACATGCTTATATGCACTGTATATATGCCTTTTGCACATGTGTGACTGTGTGTGTGTGTGTGTGTGTGTGTGTGTGTGTGTGTGTGTGTGTGTGTGTGTGTGTGTGTGTGTGTGTGTGTGTGTGTGTGTGTGTGTGTGTGTGTGTGTGTGTGTGTGTGTGTGTGTGTGTGTGTGTGTGTGAGAGAGAGAGAGAAAGCGAGAGAGAGAGCATGTCCTGCAGCTGTGACAGTGAAGGTCAGTATTCAGGGTGTGTCTCTCAGGCCTCCCAGCTGTGGCCTGAGGCTATAGGGAGACATCACTGTCACCACACGCACGCACACACGCACTCACTCACGCACGCATGCACGCACGCACGCACATACTAGATCCATGTGGAAGCACAAGTAATGCACATTTGTGAGCTTTTTCTGTTGAATTGAACAACAACTGCATGTAACGAATCTCGTCCTGAGATGTTTCTGAAGACGGTATTCAGACTGTGTTCTTGAAAAACTATCCGCTGAAAAACTATCCTGTCCCGCCTCCCATTTAGTCTTTGAAGTTGCATACATTTGAAGCAATAATATAAATCATTGTCTTTAAAAAAATATATATATATATACTGTAAATATACAGTATATACAGTATATAAACATATTTTCGTAAACGGAAAATGACAAACAGATGACAGTGTCCGGAATGGGGCTTTCAAGAGGGTGATATAGTCTGGCTATAGAGAGCATAGCAGTGGGCGTGGTTTTCTGGACCCACTGAAAAATCGGCCCATAGAGATTTATAGAAATATTAATATCAATTACTTTAAGCCTAGAATCCAGCCATCCTGGATCCTGGTGAATCATATAAAACCTTTGATTCTGTAAATAATAATAATAATAATGAATGATATGATATACTACATACCCTTTGTATAGCGGTTTTCATTCCAAGGTGTTATGGTCATGATTCACCAGGATCCTGGATGGCTGCATGGATGGTTGGTTGTTGCAACAGGATTCTACCCTTAATTCACCCAAAACATACATTTTGTAACCGGCGCTCATGTCGTTTAGACTAGAGAAATGAGCCGCACATCAAGCTTATTTTGATCCAAAACTCATCCGAGATTTTAGGATTCTAAAAACTGCGTTCCCATGGACGGCATAAGCCAGCGGAATTTTCACATCGTTTTTTTTATTATTGGTTCCAAACTAGAATTTAGCTGGGGACCCCTGGAACTCCCTCAAGGACCCCTGGGGGTCCCCGGACCCCACTTTGGGAACCACCACTCTAACGCAAGATTAGCAGAAAACAAGTCAAACAGTCAGAGGTAACAATGGCTATACTCAATGGCTAATAATGTAAACAATAACCCTTCTTAACTGATGTTTGAGTCTAGCCCGGGAGGAACACCTCAGTCTCTGACTCATCCAGACTCACTCTGTGCTGAACCTGCTGCTAGAATATTCAATGAAACCTAATAAAATGAGTGCTGTGAGCGTGACGGTGCTCTTCAAACAAAGCATCTGTCCATCTGAACATCAGCCAGCGATGTGTGAGTGAGTTACTTCCAAACAACACGCGCACACGCATGCGCGCGCGCACACACACACACACACACACACACACACACACACACACACACACACACACACACACACACACACACACACACACACACACACACACACACACACACACACACACACACACACACACACACACACACAGAGGAACACATCAGAGGACAAAAGGGGGCTCTCGCCAATGTTCGAGACAGCAAAGAGCTCTCTTGAGTCATGTTCTTCTCTTTGAAAATAAGGATAAGAATAACTTAACAACAACAATACCCAGACAGTAATAAGAGCATCATTGATGGTCACCAAGCCGTGACATATTTCTTTGAGATATGGGTATACAGCGACCACAGTGAATGGTGTACCTCTTTCATTAGCGCCTACTAGAGCCTGACGTCGGTATGGCAGTGTCGCGCGACAAACACAACACGTCTGCTGCTCTCGCCGATGCGATACTGTCGCACGCCGAAGTATAAGTCAGCCTTAAAAGGGTTCTGCAGAGAATCCTCAGGACCCCTTTAAAAATAAATAGCTGTGAGCCTGTGAGTGACCCCCCCCCCCCCCCCTGCTGACATACCAAAAGGACCCTGCAACTCCAAGAGTGCACAGGTTGAACCAAACAGGCCGTTATGGGTCCATGTTGAATCCCTCTGCTGTACACAGTTTAAATGGGCGTCCATGGCCTACATGCTCCTCCAAATGAAAAAAGGTCGAGGATAATCTTCTCGAGTCACGTCCTCCTCGTCTCCAATCTGTCCCACATACTTAATAGTCCTGTGGTTCTCAACCTGTGGCCCGGGGGCCCCTTTGTGGGCCGTGAGGGTACTACAAGTGGGCCCCCAAATAATTGGCAAAACACTTAAGATTTTAATGGTGTTTTCATTGTGAAACCAATAAATAGGAATAATGTGTTAGTTCCATTGACCCATAAGCCAGTACATAATTGATTGATTCATCAGCCATCTGACCACCGTTTAAGTGCTAAAGATGGGTGGGCAGTGAGAACCAGCTCTATTATCAGTCTATACTCTT
>NC_139701.1:38124868-38142368 GCF_964188405.1 Protomyctophum parallelum
ATAGAGTATTAGCCAGGTGTTTGGCAGTGAGTGTGGCAGTATAGAGTATTAGCCAGGTGTTTGGCAGTGAGTGTTGCAGTAGTATAAGCCAGGTGTTTGGCAGTGAGCATTGCAGTATAGAGTACTAGCCAGGTGTTTGGCAGTGAATGTTGCAGTAGTATTAGCCAGGTGTTTGGCAGTGAGCATTGCAGTATAGAGTACTAGCCAGGTGTTTGGCAGTGAGCATTGCAGTATAGAGTATTAGCCAGGTGTTTGGCAGTGAATGTTGCAGTATAGAGTACTAGCCAGGTGTTTGGCAGTGAGCGTTGCAGTATAGAGTATTAGCCAGGTGTTTGGCAGTGAGTGTTGCAGTATAGAGTACTAGCCAGGTGTTTGGCAGTGAGCGTTGCAGTATAGAGTATTAGCCAGGTGTTTGGCAGTGAGTGTGGCAGTATAGAGTATTAGCCAGGTGTTTGGCAGTGTGCGTGGCGGTATATAGTATAGTATAGTGTAAGTGTTTCGGAGCAGCCTTCGCTAATGGACGCTCACAGGCAGTTTGTGGTTTTCAATCGTTCGGTGGTAAAATAAAAGAAACACAGGGGTAGCAAATGGGTTGAGCGGTCACCCCATTAAGCTAGCCACTGCTACGTTTGCCTAATTGCGGTAATGAAGTCCAGGGCTGACCCCCAATAACGCGAGAGGTCCACGCACGCCACCACCCCTGACGCTTTTATGAGCCTGAACCTGAGTTATGAGCCACTCTCCGCTGGACCAGGAGACTGCTGGAGTGAAAGATGGAGAGAGAGACCCAGAGAGGGAGGGCGACGGGAGGCGGAGAACAAAAGACACTTCTAAAGAGTCAGACAATGATACGCTGTGTGTGTGTGTGTGTGTGTGTGTGTGTGTGTGTGTGTGTGTGTGTGTGTGTGTGTGTGTGTGTGTGTGTGTGTGTGTGTGTGTGTGTGTGTGTGTGTGTGTGTGTGTGTGTGTGTGTGTACCAGTAAATCATTATAATTAAATGAGTCATTTACCTAAAGGACAGCGTTGCTCCCAGGGGTCATCTATTCTAGTAGCCTATCCTGACCTAGCCATGCCCTGTAGCCTTGGACCTTTGAACCGTTTGCCCTGAGGCATCTCTCTCTCTCTCTCTCTCTCTCTCGCCCCCCGCACCCCCCCCCCCCCCTCTTCTGAGAAAAGCCCCAATCAAGAATCAATAGCCATGTCTCAGGGAAGACCATGCTGCTTTGACACCAGTGGATGCGACAGGAAGTCCATTACACCGCAGTTATCTCCATTACTCCTGAGGACAGGAAGAAAGCCTGCAGTCCCGGAGAGGAGGCACAGATTGGAGAGCGGTGGTGGTGGTGCGGAGGAGGAGGAGGAGGAAGAGGAAGAGGAAGAGGAGGAGGAAGAGGAAGAGGAAGAGGAAGAGGAAGAGGAAGAGGAAGAGGAGGAGGAGGCCACTAGTGATGGCGCTGGTGTTGACAGCTTGTGAGATACATTCTAATACACAGTAACCTGTCTGATGAACCTGCACGCCTCCATATAGGGATCAGCAGAGGCACGCACGCACGCAACAGCACATGCAGTCTTCCTCTGTGGCTCTTCTTACTAATACTTAGTTTGTCGCCATGTGAAATGTTGGTGATAGATCGGCCATTTTGGGCCACATGACACCATGGCACGCAAAGTATAAATCAGTGCTTCTCAATGTGGGGTCCATGGACGTCGCAATCACTTGTACCACTTTATGCTTTCTCCATTCGTACGTTGGCTATTCCAAAGTATAGCAAGCTATTTTAGAAAAATCGTTAATTGTTCTTGGAAAGTTTGGACAAATCCTCTCTTCTGGGGGGTCCCTAGCGTAAAACATGTGGTCCGCAGTCAAATACATATGACTTTAAGGGGGGGGAGGTTCCTTGACATGAAAAAGTTTTGGGTGCTCTGGTATAAATCAGGCCTAAGTGTAATGCACTGCTCACGCTGTAATGCAGGGTCATTGTAGAAGGAGAGCGATGGGACAGGACCCATAAAGCAACACGACACTGTTCATTGGCTCTCACCTTGGCCCAATAACCTTGATCAGCTGGGGCATCAGTCGTGCGTGTGTGTGTGTGTGTGTGTGTGTGTGTGTGTGTGTGTGTGTGTGTGTGTGTGTGTGTGTACGTGTTTATTACTATACTTGTGAGGACCAGATGTCCCCACAATTCTAGTAGAATATTATGAGAAGTAGAGGTTGTGATGACCATGCATGGCCCTCACGAGAAAAATGGTTCTTTAATTATTTTTTTTTATCTTTTATTTTTAGAGATACTTTTCAATTAGAAAAAGATTCAGATTGCGGTTATAGGACTAGGATTAGACCTTCAGGGCTTGGCGTTAGAGTAAAACATAATTTATACATAGTTGTTTGTCAATGTCGTGCACCGATCTACAAGCACGCGCCGCATTGTGAGCTTGTAGATCTGCAATTTCTCGGCTCCTAGACTCATGGTTAAAAAGGCAAAACAATTGGCAAGTATAATGTTAATGTCCTCACAAGTAGGCTACAGTGCTACAAACGTGTTTGCATGCGTGCGTGTGCACGTGCATGCGTGTGTGCATGCATGCATGCGTGTGTGTGAGTGGGGGGTGTGTGGGTCATATATCGCCACAGCACGAGGGGGTCCATTCCCAGTGGGACCTCTCCCCTCCATCGCCACCAGTCATGGTTTGCTTTATGAGTCATTTGCCTGATTAGCTCAGCAAAACGTTAGCTCTCTCTCTCTCTCTCTGTCTCTCTTTCTCTCTCTCTCTCTCTCGCGCGCGCCACATTCTTTGCAATTGCGCGTCGTATACGCACGCAGTCCCGCTGCGCACACACACAATCCCACGCACATATACTGTACATGCACGTATACACTCACATATACAGTATGTGTACAGTATATTTCCAACGTGCGGACGGGAGGGCGGCGGCCTCAGAGTGAACGAACGAATGAACGGCGGCACGCTGAAAATAATCAGCTGTAAAAGTGTTCATAAATCAACCAGCCAGCGTCTGAATCAGCAAACAGCGGCATTAATCAGAGGGCTTTAGCACAGATACTGTACAATTAATGCAAACTATTTATCTTCATTTAAATGCGCGCGTGTATGCGTGCAACGTGCGTGCAACGTGTGTGCATGCGTGCGTGCGTGAGGGTGGGGGGGCGTGTCCTGCATAGGCACTTTATAACACAACAAGGTTTTCGAAACTAAATAAAGATTCCCATATTGCAGTGTGTGTATGCAGTGTGTGTATGCAGTGTGTGTGTATGCAGTGTGTGCGTTCTCAGTGTGTGTATGCAGTGTGTACGTTCTCAGTGTGTGTATGCAGTGTGTGTATGCAGTGTGTATGTTCTCAGTGTGTATGCAGTGTGTGTATGTAGTGTGTGTATGCAGTGTTTATGTAGTGTGTATGCAGTGTGTGTATGTAGTGTGTGTATGCAGTGTTTATGTAGTGTGTATGCAGTGTGTGTATGTAGTGTGTATGCAGTGTGTGCGTTCTCAAAGTGGGGGTCTTTGGTGGGGTCCCAGGGGATCCCCATGCAGCTACATTTATAAGTGCAGCATCACAATCATTTTAACCACTTTATACGTTGGCTATCTATCTATAAATGCACCAAGTCTCTGTACGTGCGTGTGTATAGTACATCTGTAATCCACGTACCTCGAGAACCGTTCGCCCCACGGACTTCTAATTCCACACATGCACGCGTTCCACACCCCCACAGGGAGTGCGTTTTTTTAACACAAATCTCTCCTTCTAGGGTATCCCTGCCTCAAAACATTTTCACGTGAAGGTCGGTATAGCCAAATACATGCACATGTCATGTCAATTTTGGGGACGTCCTTGACACAAAAAAGTTTGAGAACCACTATCAAAGTATGCAAATGCACATTTGGGGGCGCTCCCCCGACATCAAAGCCGGGTCGACACAACGTATAACGTTTATCTTAGTAAAACACAGCCTTTGATGCACAGAGCTCGGGTCGGTAATGAAAGCAATAGTTCTCCGCTGAGTGGAAATTGCTTTTCTAGAGCTTCATTTTATAAAGCCTCGGCATCAGATGCTCTCCTCTGGCAACTGCTCTTGAATGTTTCATCACAGACCAGATCCCAGGGGTTGGCACACCCCCCTCGCCACACACACACACACACACACACACACACACACACACACACACACACACACACACACACACACACACACACACACACACACACACACACACACACTATATGTGTGTGTGTGTGTATATTACTATACTTTTGAGGACATTTTATGAATGCCAATTTTAAAATGGCATTTTAACTAGAGCCGAAAACATTGCAGATCTACAAGCTCTGCAACTTGTTGCGCTGGAACTCATTGTGACCCTGTAGATCCGATGTGTTTTGCCGCATGACACACAGCAATGCATAAAATCATGTTTTACTCTAATTCCAAACCCCTAAACCTGACTTTTATACAGTAATTGTAAATCGTAATCGTGTATCACTAAAAATCCTTTTTCCCTTTTTCAACCATAAAAGAAACACTTTTGAGTACCAGGAAAATAAATGGTCCTAACAAGATTTATAATACAGTAGTCATATTCTACTATGCTTGTGGGGACATTTGCTGCTCACAAGCATAGTAATACACACACACAGCTTTCACATCAGACGTTTAGGGGATATGAGAGCCAACTGGATGCCATTTCATCTGCTGCACGGGGGGAGAGGGCTTTTGATTGCATTATTCGATGTGGGAGGATACAAACGTCATCGAATGTCAAGCCAAACAGCTATGGTTTATCTAGCCTGATGTGTCAGAATAGCTTTTGGAAATGTCAACATATGCCTTCTTATCTGTGGTACGCGTGCGGGGCTCGCGGTATAGACTTCCCCCAATGTGGCCAGACTTGCAATAAAGGCAGCCGGCGTTATGACATTAGTTATTGCTATTCGCAATGGACGTCGCTATTGAGTACTGAGATACTTTCTATTGCAAGGAAGAGTATAGCTTTGTTACTGCAGGACTGGCGAAAAAAGGGTGCCGTTTTTATGTGATCTCATACAGCATGTTCAAAACTGTTAGTACTATTAATACTTTTAGTATTCAGATTCAGAAGTAGCAGATCTACAAAACCTTTTGAGCTACTTTTTATGCTTTTGTGTGACGCTGTAAGATGACAGCGACAATATATATATATTTTCTTTGATTCATATTATTTTCTGGGCCAGCATGAATCCCAGGAAGTTGCCAGATGGCTGCTGATTGACGTCCATCAGTATAGTGAGCAGAGTGGCTTTCTACAGCTCAGTATTTGAAATGTAACATGCAGCACATGTGTCTGATAGGACACGCACGCACGTGCACACACACATGTATGCATCATAGACTGTAAAAAATATGGACAAAGCGTTCCCCGGGTCTAACATGAACGTAAAATGAAGCCTGTCAGTCCTTGAATTGTAAATGGCTGGCCATTGGCTGGCCCAGACAACGAGGCGGGACTTCCCCCCTTCTTCTTAGTTGGTTTTTATTTTGACTCGAGTGGGTGGGGAATCCCGATCATAGACTGTAACGGTAGCCACGCCCCTCAGAACATACGCGACTTTATGGTAATTTATATTATAAATGGGACCATAATTCATAATAATCACCATAATAATCCAAAAAGAATATTATGACATTAGAAATGAGACTTTAAACTAGTGACTGGAAGCAGAAAGTATTCATGACCATGTTTATTAAGGTAATACAGTCTAGGTGAAGTTGGGCCCAAATACATGGACTTCTATGGGGCTATGGGTTTTTTTGGGCCCAATGACAGCGCCACAACAGGCCATTATATGAACTTTCAGGAAATCCCGATTTCCTTAGTGGCTTCACAAAATATCTGTCTGACTGCCCCCCTGGTATGCATGCATGACAAGACAGACACAGAATCACTTCATGGAGCCTGGGCTTTGAAGAGCGTCACAGTAGTGTCTACACTCTACAGTAGGCCTACCTCCAAACCACCTTTCTGGAATAGAGTGCATGTGTGTGCGTGAATGTGAATGTGAATGTTAATGTGCGCGTGCGTGCGTGCGTGCGAACATGTGCACGTGCGGACATGTGCTTGCGTGTGGGCACGTGAGGTGGTGTATGAATCTACACAGTACATTGGGCATGCGTACAGTGCGTATACAGTGCATACAGTATGGGCATGCGCATACAGTAGAATGAGGTGGAGGATTTATGTCAGTGGGCTGCAGGCACGTGCACACTGCTGCCTCTGAACTAGTCTTCAAAGGTACGCTTGGCAGCTGCTTTCATTGCACTGCACACTGGGCCATGACTGACTCTAGAGGGAGAGGCCATACCACCTCACACACATACACGCACGCACGCCACGCACGCATGCACGCGCACACACACTGTACACGCACACACACACTGTACACGGACACATGGCTCAACGTGTGCGATGGAAAGGAATTCCGGTTATGATATGTACTGTCGACATATGCAAATTATGAATGTTGTTTTGCACGTGAAGTTCCATTGACCTTAGAACAGTAGAATAGGAAAGTCCCCACTCCTTGGGGTGTTTTTGTCACTGTATATGTATGTATATGTATGTATATATGTATATGTATGTATATGTATGCACATAGGTGAAATTCATCCGCTGCATTTATTTACCCATCCGGTAGCAACTAGGAGCTGACCTTGTAGAATGTAGTTAATTAGCTTTGAGCATGACAATAAGTCTCCAAATAAAACAAAGTGGATTTCCACACGCTGAACGTACAGTACAGTGGGCTTGCAACACTCACTGACTCAGTAACGGGTATATATATAATATATAGTATACAGTATACAGTATATACGGTCAAGAGAAAAACAAGTACGACACAGAAACGGTCAGGCGAGAAATGGAAGATGGACGAGGTTTATAATCCACAAAACAGGGACGGGTCAGGAGAGGCAGCGGATGGATGGGTGAAGGCAGATATAATGGAATAATACTGCAACATAGAAATACTCTGTTACAAATAAAAGTCCGGAATTCAAAATGTACTTAGTATTGACATAAAAATGTACTTAAAGTACCAAAAGTAAATGTAATCAGTATGCAGAATGTCTCATTTCAAGTTTTCAAATGTATTAAAAAAAAAACTAATTTGAAAATGGCCGAAATGTATGAGCTGAAGGTTATTGTATGTTTTGTTATAATAATAATCAAAATCTACACATTTAATTAAAGTTTAATTTAATTAAAGTACAATATTTGCCGCTGAGATGTAGGAGTAGAAGTAAAGGTACTGGAAATTGGATATAGTCACATAAAATATAAATACCTCAAAATTGTACTTTCCACCACTGGTCAGGGAGGATATACAGACACAAGGGAAGTGCTGCAAGACTGCTGTAGTGCTATAGAGACTCTAGTTAGTCTAGTCTAGCTAGGCAATGGAGTCTCTCATGAGGAGCATAGCAAATGCTGCTATAGCTCCCTAAACCTCTTCGGATTATTATGGTTCACTAGATGCGTGTCATGATGACGATGCCAGGCGTGTATATCCATATATGGGGTTTCTACACTATAGTCTGATGTCAGCGCTGGATATCGCTGTTGTCTCCATATATGGAGCTATAGGTTGTCTCCATATGGAGCTCTAGGTGAAATAACGAAGGCTTTCAAAAAGTAATCTCTACCAGGCATGTCTTCATAAACAAAGTCAAGCTGGAGAACAATAACAATCAACTGCAGACCATAGTTATAGAAATCCAACCAGAGGATAGAGATCGCAACAGGGCCGGAAATTAAGGTCTGGCTCTACCTGGACCCCATGTTTGTGGTACGAAGCCCCGCTTGGCACACATTTTACGCACTAAAACTTGCCCAAAAACTTGAAAAAACGTGAAAATGAAGAAAAGGAAAAAAAGGTCCATACATGGGCATTCCCAGGCATTCCTTCTTTGCCTGAGAAAAAAAAAAAAAAATTGAAGTCAGATGTTAAGAGGAGCACGTACACATGATGGATTAAAATATCTGCCCCGCAAAAAAAACATGGTCTGGACACTGCTGTCGCCACCAGAATTACACCCATTGCTCACACAGGCCAAAGGCTGTGATTCACAGCCCAGAGTCTGTCCAAATGAAACCAGCTCCTCATACACGACACACCACCAGCAAACACGCACACACCGTGTGTGAGCACGACACGGACATACGGACACACACACACACACACACACACACACACACACACATGTTTCTAATTGTAAACGTGTCTCTAAAAAACACAAAAAAATAATTGTGACGACCAGGAAACATCTACTTCACACAGGCCACATCTACTTTTTTGTGACGACCAGGCAACATCTACTTCTCCTATTCTACTATACTTGTGTTGAAATGCTAATGAACGCACACGTTGAAAACCATACACACCCCTTTGCTTCTTCCTTTGTTATTAGACTACTACAAGTTTGGCCATGGCCAACCGAATGAGAATGAATAGGAAGAAAGGACAAGAATTAAATGAGAGGAAAAGAAAAGGGGAGATCTGAGGCTTCAAACATAAGCACATAATAAAGGCTAAAACATTCAGCTTTTAATTAAAATTAGCCGTATCAGCGTGCAGTCATTTGAAATTGTCTTGAGGACTTCACAGAGACAGAAGCAAGAGCCAGGGACTTTAAACCATTATGCTGTGCTGATAAAAACCCAGTCATACCGCTGGTGAAGTCGCTACATCTGCCCCCATAATTTGATCTCTTTCGCTTTATTTTCTTTTTACCTTATTTTTCTTTCTTTTTTTTATTAGAAACACATGGCGCTTCCCTCCCCCTCCTAACCCCTCCCCCTTTGATCCAACTCCTTTTCTTTTTCACATATATTTTTCTTTCAAGCTTCAACTTTTTTCCTCTCTCTCTCTCTCTCTCTCTCTCTCTCTCTCTCTCTTCCCCCACCCCACCCCACCCTCCCCATCATCACCCCTCCCTCCGTCTTTTTTATTTCGCCTCGCTCTCAGCTTTTCCTCGCTCTTTTATCTGAACTTCATACGGAATAACTGTGCGCCTGGCTGAGTATAATGAGGCTGTTCCTTCTACAACTTCAAACCTTCCCTTCGCCCTGTTTGCCGGGGTTCTGAAACAAGCCCGGAACAAATATTTTGACATTTCAGACGCTGGGGGAAGACAGACCGCGGGCGCGCAACGGATTCCACGATGCATTCTGATTCATCTCGTGCAAAAAGCCCAAAATATAATAAGAGGAAATATCTCCAAAAATAATGTATAGCTGAGAGAGAGAGAGAGAGAGAGAGAGAGAGAGAGAGAGAGAGAGAGAGAGAGAGAGAGAGAGAGAGAGAGAGAGAGAGAGAGAGAGAGAGAGAGAGAGAGAGAGAGAGAGAGAGAGAGAGAGAGAGAGAGAGAGAGAGAGAGAGAGAGAGAGAGAGAGAGAGAGAGAGAGAGAGAGAGAGAGAGAGAGAGAGAAAGAGAGAGAGAGGAGCCAATCAAATGTTGAAAATGCCAGTTTCTCTTTTTCTTATTTTCCTGTTTTATCTACTGTGATTTCTTTGATCCTGATATTAGCTGTTCTCTGTGGGATTAGCAGGCTGCTGATACCGGGCCCTTTTTAGAATACGAATAATTAAAGCAGAGAGAACAGGCTCTGTACGATCGGCTGTAAACGATTTAGCCGACCAGAGTCTGTGTGTGTGTGTGTGTGTGTGTGTGTGTGTGTGTGTGTGTGCATGGTCATGGATCACAGTAAATTGGCCCTGGCCAGCTTATTGTGCAGATACACAGTACTAGCAGCACGTTTTACAATGGTAATTGCTACGTGTAGAAAAAAAAGAAGAAGAAAAGCCATGGTACTGCATGGCACGCAACTCCACAATAAACTTGATTATTAAGGTAATTATACAAGTATAAAACACTTTAACACGAGGTCTTGAGATTTATCATCACGATTGCTGTATATTCAAAGAGCTTGGGAACTAAAAGGGCCAGACTATTGAGTCGATGGTAGTTCAAGAAATGTTTAAATCTATCCAGAGGAGAAAAAAAAGGCGACTTTTCTGCCATTGTGATCATAATCATTTTTCTTGTTTGGCTATTGATTTTTCCCTCCTCCTCCATGGATGATGCCCTGCCTGGCCTCTCGCTCATAAGGACAGCGAGGAGAGAGGGGAGGAGTGGCAGAGAGAGAGAGAGAGAGAGAGAGAGAGAGAGGCAGGATGTGGAAGATAGAGGGATGGAGGAGGAGGAGGAGATGAGTCTGGAGCCGCCCTGAGCGGTAATGAGGAAGCAGTAAAGATGAGAAGGCATTGTGTTGTAGTTTAAGGTAGTTCATCTTTAAAATGAATCGTCCCTGAAGGGCCAGGTGGTTAATGCCATTTATTAATAGACAGACAGGGCCAGCAGAGTGTGGACCGGGCCCCTCCGAGAGCCCTTAGTTAAGTCTGGATGGAGGGAGGGAGGGAGGGAGGGAGCCATGAAATGAGAGAGACGGAGAGACAGAGAGATGGAGAAGATGAGTAAATGAGAGAGAGAGAGAGATTCAGAGCAAACAAGTATGAGAAAGAGTGAGAGCAAACACGTACTGTGAGAGAGAGGGAGAGAGAACAAGAGAGAGAGGGAGAGAGAACAAGGGAGAGGACAGGGATAGTGCTGAGCTCGTCTATTGATTGTGTGGAAGAGGTACGAGGGGCGTTAGAACGTCCCTCAGCATCAATAAAGAATATTTTGATTAGCCAGTGATAGCAATTAGCGTGGGATTACCACCATCAGTGGCCTCTGTGTACAAAAAGAAGGATTCAAAATCAGCAAAAGTAGCAGATCTACAAGCTCCAAATGCACTGCTTGCTGATCTGCTTTTGTGTGACGCTGTAGTGTGATCAAGTAAGGTGTCGACCTACAAAAACACACACACACACACACACACACACACAAAAAGTTAAAATATGGAGATGAGAGGTTTTTGCCCGACAGAGACGATGTCATCAGAGACACAACGAGACATCGCTACCCGCCAAGGTCAAAGGTCAGGACCATTAGGACGATCAAACATCAGTGGATGAACACAACAACATATAGGAGCCGGAGGACGTACAGTATACAGGGAAACCAACAGGGACACGTCAGGTCTCATTAAGAGCCTCTGTACCTATAGCTATGTTTAGAGCTATACCTACAGAGCTATGTCTAAGTGCTTATGTGCGTGCACACGTGCATGGCACATTGTGCACATAAACATACACATTGTGTGAGTAACGGATCCCTGTTTGTCTGTCTGTGTCTGTGAGTCCCAGAGCACACACACAGAGCTGTGTGTGTGTGTGTGTGTGTGTGTGTGTGTGTGTGTGTGTGTGTGTGTGTGTGTGTGTGTGTGTGTGTATGTGTGCGGTCCTGGGGCCCACGGTGACCTGGCCTGCTAATGAACCAACAGCCATTACCTCCCTTTTAGCCCGCTCAGCGCTCCGCCATTTGTCATAAACTGGAAGGGGGAGGGGGGGAGCTGTCACAGGAGAACTGAGCGCTGAGCAGACACACACACACACACACACACACACACACACACACACACACACACACACACACACACACACACACACACACTAAATGGTGGAGGCGGTAGGTACGCTACAGTACAGCTGCCCAGGCGCTCTACAGCAGTTTCCACACTGTGAGCCTGCTCGCGCATCTTTAGCTCCCTCCCAGGGCGCGACTGCAGCGACAGCTCTTGCCAAATAGCTTTCATTACGTGAGGAATATCAGTCTTGATAAAAGATCCAAACAAAAGGGGTGCAAGGGAGGGGGGGGGGGGATTTATAATGTTGTTGGGGTTGTCGGAGAGTAAAAAATATCACCGCCAACCATTTGCACACATCTAAATCTCGCGCCGCCGTGTAGAGTGTGTAGACGGCTGTGTCTGTGTGTGTGTGTGTTTGCTAGCTACGGGCCATATTGCTATTGATTGGTTGAATGATAGAACAATTTCTTACCTGATGTTGCAGATGCACCAGAGGCGATGGCATGAGGGAGAGAGAGAAGAGAGGATTTGATTAGTGGTGGCCTTGTACTGTATACTGTAAAATGTTCAGAGAGGAACAACTGGAAGGGGGGTTTGGGCTTGAGTATACAACACTACATTATTGCACCAGTGCAATCAGCCTGCAAACTCCACCTTGGAAATCAATTCAACTTTGATTTCCTCTGTGGGTTTTACCACATTAAGTCACAACCATTTATAAGGAATTAGCCATAAATGCAACCTGACACTCTGATTTAAAAGATCCTAAAGAGCCATTTATTTTTGTGTCTCTCTCTTTTAGGCGAAGTTCAGCAGCACTACTTTATATGCACGCATCCAATCACATTATGCATAAAAAATAGCTTGGGTATCGGGCCATTTTCGGTGTGCAACACCAATTGTACGACAAGTACAGAGACAGGGAAAAACATTTTGTGGTGTACAACGCTGCTATTTTCAGCAAAGATATTTCATGTACGCGAAAACATAAAAGGTCCTAGTATAGAGCCCTGAGGGACTCAACAACGTATGTACTGTATGGGTGTATGTGCATGTGTTGTTCAGTGGTACTGTCTACACTCAACAACGTATGTACTGTATGGGTGTGTGTGCATGTGTTGTTCAGTGGTACTGTATGGGTGTATGTGCATGTTTTGTTCAGTGGTATACCGTCTAAGTGAGGCACCGGGTTCCAGTGTAGAAAGAAAGCACTGCCAAAGCCAGAGGACAAAAACAACAACATGAACTTTATACAAAAACATATCAACATCTTAACTGTGTTCTAGACTGTCAAATAAGTTGCGAAACACTTTACAAAAGGTGAACTTGCAAGCCCATCTCTCCGTATTCTCACTTTTTTCCCCGCCGTAAATGAATGCCCTATACTTGATCACACTACAGCATCAAGAGCAGCAGATCCACCATGCGCCGCGTCTCAAGCTTCTATAGATTATTTTTGACGCTTTTGAATTTGAATCCTGAAGTGAAAAGTATAACCGTTTTGGACAAAAGAGATTTCCACCCGACGGGGTAGGTATTGTACATTATATTCCTCGTCCGTTCTCTGTGTTCAACACAAAGACATGTTTAAGCCATAAAGCCAGTGCAAACAGTGATCCTACAGTATATGAGCCACACTCCACTGTCCACACCCATGTACTGACGCCCACTAACACTCTGATTCCAAATCCAACGTTTCTCGAACAAATCGACACAAGCCTCCCACCACAAATGTGCTTTAAACACATAAATATTCATTGGCATTGCACACAACCCGCGTCTATATGCAGCCCAGAACACAGCCCATCCCATCCAGCCATCTGCATTAACAGGACTCAAGCTGTGCGCACCATTCTCCATCCATCCATCCATCCCACACCAACCTTCCTTCCATTTATACATCAGTGGGGGAGCCTGGGCCGGTCCCAATGCCCAAGTCGAAGGCAACCTACACTTGGCAAGGGAAAAAACAGTATAGCTTGGTCTATTGATGGTACAGTAGCCCCTCTCTGCCAAACAGTATACGTATACATCTCAGTTTAGATGTGTATGATGGGCCAATGCTATAGGCTACCTTTTTGCAACATTTTTTTTTTAATTGCCTCCAAACATTGCTGAAGTTTGGGATGTACTATACAGTAGAGCTTGTGGATTTATTTTCCATTTTTCATATAGCGTCAATAGATTTCCTGTGGAATATTCTGAGCCCACACAGTGAGAAACGGTGTTCCAGCACCACGGACAGCTCCACAGCTACAGCCTCGCTGCACTGTTGAACTGTGTGTCGTCTCTGTCGGGTGGAAACCTAATGTCCAGGATTCACCTTAAAAATAGCTTTTGTGTGACGCTGTGTGATCAAGTAGGGTGATAGAGAGAGTGAGAGTGAGAGTGTGTGTGTGTGTGTGTGTGTGTGTGTGTGTGTGTGTGTGTGTGTGTGTGTGAGAGAGTGAGAGTGAGAGAGAGAGAGATGAAGAAAAAGAATAGCTTCTGGTTTACACAATTACATAAATCAATGATTGAAAGGTGCTCTTTGTCATCTCTGTCTAAAATGTTCATCAAACACTGAGAGTGCAGGTTACTATCTTGTAGTCAGGAGTTTACTCTATGTTATCCAAAAAAAAAAGCTAGATTACCATGGCACTCTTTGGCCACTCTTTGACACTGTTTTTCTTTTTGTATGTTCTTTAGAACCATTTATAAAGGCCTTTTTAATCTAAGTGAAAGAGTGCCTTGGTCCTCTTGCTTTTCTGTGGGTTTTATTAGTGTAAGTCCTTTGTAGTAAATCAGAAAGGTTCAAAGCAGGTGTGCTGGGGAGAAGGCGAGCAGGCACATCACATAATGGGCTATGGGAAAACTGAATTTCTTAGCTTTTCTTTTTCTTTTTTTCAATTATATATATATATATATATATATATATATATATATATATATATATATATATCTCTTATTATCTGACAGATTTATTTAGAGATACAGGATGGTGATCTGTTTCCCCCACCTTACAGATGACAGAGGCTGGGCCTGTAGAACATTGGTTCTTTCATTAGCCACTGATAGCAATTAAGGTGGGATTACCACCACCTCATATGTCAAAAGAAAACGTTACCTTTCAGGATTCAATTTAAAACAAAAAAAAACAGCAAAACTGCTCGAAATATGTCACTTGCAGTGATAGTGTAGCGTGATCAAGTATAGGTGTTTGATCAAACCTGGTATGTTAGCGGTCATTACTAAATCGCAGCTACCTTGTGATTAAAATATTAACACTTAGCTTTAGCCAATTTAGCTTCCGCTTCATTTTGGGCGGAATTTTCATGGTCTTCAGAATAAAACCTCCGGGTGAAGGCCGTGGCAGGGAAGGGACAACAGACTGAATCAAATGAGTTAATAATATAGCATGACAATCATTTTAACCACTTTATCCATTTATATGTTGTTGGCTATACAAAAAGAGCACAGCTTCGTGCACAGCTTGTAGATCTGCTATTTTTGAATAGGTTAAAATTATTGACTGGATGTACAAAGCTTAATTGTATATATGTGCTATTTCTTTTACATTTTCTATTTTTAAGTGGTTATAAACGAGTGTGATGCTGTATTAACACATTTAGCTGGGGGCCCCCCCAGGGGCCACTGCTATAGTGAAGACTACTATATGACTCGTGGGAGCAGCCACGGGGATGAGCTAACTGAAGGAGCCAGAGCCGAGCTAACTAACGCACACACGCACGCACACGCACACGCACACACCGCCACTAGTCGTGCTGCTAACTCTCTCTGACGCAACAACCCCAAGCGAGAGTGCGCCAACGATGATAAACAAACAACATTTTGAAGGAGGGAGGGATGGACGGAGGGGAAGAGTACATGGCAGCCGTGCCGGGCAAATAAGACTCAGGGGCACTTTTTTATTTTATTTTTCTCCCCCCATGTACATGAGATGGTTTGAGTTCCTTTAAAATGCATGTTTGAAGCTGTGGCTTTGACGGAGGGAGCGCAAGCTCTTTGAAGGAGGACTGACGCAACAGCGGGACAGGAGGAGAGAGAGAGATAACCAAAGCAAAAGAGGTTGCGTTAGTACAGTAGTATAGAATGATAGAAACACAAAGAGAGAGAGAGAGAGAGAGAGAGAGAGAGAGAGAGAAGAACAAGAATACTGTACGTAGAAATAATGGGAGGAGGAGGAAGAGGAGAAGGAAGAAGAGGAGGAGGAGGAGGAGAAGGGAGAGATAACCAAAGCAAAGGAGGTTGCGTAGTATGGTGGTGGAAAGAAGTACTCACATTTTCTACTTAAGTATAGAAATACAGACATTTTGAAATACTCTGTTACAAGTAAAAGGTTTTGGCATCAAAATGTATTAAAGTACCAAAAGGAAAAGTACTCATTATGCAGAATGTCCCATTTCAAGTTATCGGATGTTTTAACATCTTTTGAAAATAGCAGATTGTGTCACATCGCTTAAGTATAAATGTACTTAGTTACTTTACACCACTGCTCATGTCCAAAACTGTTACGTTTCAGGATTCAAATTCTAAAATAGCAAAAGTAGCGGATCGACCAGCTCGACACGTGTCGCTACACGCAGCGTTTTGTCACTTGGGTGTACTGTAGGTCAAAGAAGGCGGACCTGTGTTTTCTTTTTCTTTTTTCTTTTGTCCTTGTGCCATCCAACCTCTTCAATGGCTAACTCACGCATGGACAATCACGCCCACACACACGCACACGCACACGCACCCACACACGCGCACGCACACACACACACACACACACACACACACACACACACACACACACACACACACACACACACACACACACACAGTTGTGTGACACTTTAATCAGAGCGTAGCATGGTCTCCGTCCAGACAAAGCCCAATCATGGCGGTGATAATTTGGCCTCTCCTTCAATCAGCAGCACCTTAATTGCATCAGTCACAATCTCCATTTCATCTTTCATGTCTGTGTCAGGACGTTGGACAGGAGACAGAGGACACACACACACACACACACACACACACACACATGCATGCATGCACAAAACAAACAAAAGTACAACCAAAGGACAAAAAGCTCACACGCCCAGGCCAATCATTAAAACAGACAACCAGCAAATCCAAGGAGAGAGAAAGAGAGAGAGAGAGAGAGAATACAACAAATTGTTGGCATTTTAATCAGGCCCACTCAAGCCTTCACTAGCATAAACTTTAATGACCACAATGTTCTTTCTAGTCTCTTGCGCATGTCAGCATAATGGCATCACATGGAAAATTGCGTTCGATAAAACGGGGCCGTATAACTCCTCAACTATGATATGGGTACAGAGACAGAGAGATCGATGCAGCGGCATGATCTGTCAAAATAGTCTCCCGTAAGAAAAGAGGAAAGAAAGAAAAGAAAAAGAGATGCAATTTAAAACTGTTAATGGACCACTGTATACAATAAGGGGGGGGGGGAGAGAGAGAGAGAGAGAGAGAGAGAGAGACAGACAATGAGAGGAGTATTTATTTATAACTCGCTCACCCTTTTCTCTTTTGGTTGAAATTATCCATATGTACGTTTTGCATGCAAGCGAGTCATGTAAGTGAAATTAGCCTGTGAATGATTCATGGGGGCATTCATAAAAATTGCATGGGGAACACAGGTAGCACGTGAGGTGCATTTAGAGTGTACTTATTATTAACCACATGAACCCCAGCATCCCTTCTCTGTGGGCATGGCATAATAACACGCATTTGGTGAAAATGGCAGATCTGCTTTTTTCGGCAAAAGGATTTTATGTAGTAGTATAGCACACTCAGGGACACTCTAGTCAAATGAGTGCAGTATAATTGGGTTTAATCACAACTTTATTTATGAATGAACCCAGCATGAGATTTGGTGTAGTAGACCATGACCCCTGGTGGCGCCTGGTCAGCTCACTTTCTTTCTACCATACTTACTGGATTCTACTCAAAGCTTACGGTGTCTCTCTCAACC
>NC_139701.1:38147368-38167368 GCF_964188405.1 Protomyctophum parallelum
AGATATTTATTTTTTCCTTAAGCCAATTTAATGCAGACACAGGCCTGTACTTCTGTGTCTGAATGGCAACGTCTTATTTCTTTCTTTTTTCTTTTTAATTGTCATAATAATAATAATTATTATTAATAATACTAATAAAACGTTATTTGTATAGCACCTTTCATGACATGAAATGCAGCTCTCAAAGTGCTTTACAGAGCAATGGAGAAAAAAAGAAAAGCAAGGCAACGACATTAAAAAACAAGCAGTAATGCAATACAGTGAGGACATGAATAACAAAAAATAAAAGATCAATTAAAAGCAATGTTGTAGAAGTGGGTCTTGAGCTGTGCTTTAAAAATGTCTACAGAGGCTGAACAATTGAGTTCAGCCTCTAATTATTATTATATACATTTTATTTTGTAATATTTTGTACTTGCTTTGGGCCTGTCTGTGCATGGGAAGGGCATCAGTATTATATTCATATAATTAGACTGGATAATGTGAATTTAATTGTTTTTTGAGTGGTGCAACCATTATAGACAGCTATGTGTGTCCCTGTCCCTGTATCCGAGCACGGAAATAGCATAACTATTGTCACCAACAAGTGTCACTGTTGTGCAGCCTAACACAGACAGAGGCCAGGGAGGAGAGCTTGTACAGTACAGTACAGTACAGTACAGTACAGTACAGTACAGTACAGTACAGTACAGTACAGTACAGTACAGTACAGTACAGTACAGTACAGTACAGTACAGTACAGTACAGCCCAAGTACAGTAAAGTACTCGACCTGAACAAAAATCAATTCTTTTAGATAAAAAAAATAGGTATCGTAAAAAATATTCTATATCGTGAGTATATCGTTATCGTGATAAAATAAATTCTATATCGTGATATGAGATTTTGTCATATCGCCCAGCCCTAGTCATGATCAGTTGAACCCGTTTAACACTGTCTATTTGAAAATAGACAATATATTTGCAATATTTCTTGAATCTTCGAGTATTTTTTGAAATATTTAAACAACACAACTTTTGTATGGGGGGTCCCTGAAACCAAATATTTTCCTCATGCACATCAATCAAACACACAAAGTGAGGACCCTCCTGACATCAAAACGTTTGAGACAAGCGGTCACGTGTGCACACGCTCACAAGCAGGCGCCTGCGGTGTTCCACTTTAACGCAATAGGAGAGCACACCGTATGCACACGCACACACACACATGCACACATGCACGCGCGCACACACACACACACACACACACACACACACACACACACACACACACACACACACACACACACACACACACACACACGTACAGTGTCGTACACACACACACAGCTGCACCCATACATAAATACTGTAATTAACTCCCAGTTGCCATGGCAACCCATCGCTGGACAGATGACGCTGTCAGGGTTAAGGCCGATAACGTGCTGCTTCCGACATCGCACAGGCTTTACGAACAAACGTTTGGACGTCAGACGGAGCATGTACCGCATTGGCCTTTAACCCCTCAAACCCCTCCACCATAACGGTCGAGCGGAGTCCCTCAGGGCTCTGTGCTAGTGTACTTTCAGTTTTCTGTTATTGTAGAGAAAGCTCTCTCTGAAAATAGCTGATCGACAGGCTCACAATGCGTCTCGCTTGTCGATCTGCGATTTTCTGCCAAATGACTTGAGTAGAAGTGGTCCTAATAGCTCCTAATGGATCCTAAGGAGGTCCGTGGGATGCCAGCCATGCAGGACCCACTCTCTGGTCTCTACAGATCTGCCCCCCCACCAGTAGATTTAGCTTTAATAAATAAATAAAAAAGTAAACCCTAAGCCATAAACCACTTGCCTCTGCTTGTGCTCACTTAGCAGGCCTGTTTTGCCATCACTTCAGCCATTACAGATTATGTTATTTAGTAAAATGTCTGCCGCGAGACCCAGGGGATGAGGATGTGTGTGTGTGTGTGTGTGTGTGTGTGCGTGTGTGTGTGTGTGTGTGTGTGTGTGTGTGTGTGTGTGTGTGTGTGTGTGTGTGTGTGTGTGTGTGGCGAGGTCCCTGTCTTAGAGACTTAACTGGACTATAGGAGAGGGACGAGGTCCCTGTCTTAGAGACTTAACTGGACTATAGGAGAGGGAAGAGGTCCGCCTTAGAGACTTAACTGGACTATCGGAGAGGGGCGAGGTCCCTGTCTTAGAGACTTAACTGGACTATAGGAGAGGGGCGAGGTCCCTGTCTTAGAGACTTAACTGCCTTCTCCGGTTTAAGTGCTGATGACTCGGCTCACATTTAAAGTAGGGGAGAACCCAGCCCACAATGCACTGGGGGAAACTCATTGTTTGCTTCGTTACTCCTGAGAGCTCTGTTGTGTTGGCGAGTGTGTGCGTGTGGCACGCACATGTGCATGCGTGCGTGCGGAGGAGAAATAAGCATCATATGGTCTTTGGTTCCTGAGTAGCAGACTAGCAGTCCATTCTCCAGTCCATAACATGTCAGCCTGTGCTCTACAGTAGCTCACTGAGTGTACCTAATGCCTGGATAATGTGTAATGTCCCCACAAGTATAGTAGTATATGTGAAATAGACATTGTGTCATTTTTAGACGTACCGTACGTTTACAATCAGAAGAAGATTCCATCAGGTTGGTGTTGATTTTATAGGATAAGATATTTAGAAGTTAGGTTTAGGGCTTGGAATTAAGAGTTACACATGACTTATACTTACAGTAGTTGCATGCCTGCAGTATCTAAGCTCACAACGCGTCACCCAGCTTGTAGATCTGCTATTTTGTGGCTTTATAGGCGTATTGTTAAAAACGCTGAATTTATATTTTAAAAACAGAATTGTATTCATAAAACCGCAGTCCTAAAATGTCGATGTCCAATGTCCACAAGTATATAGTAAGGCAAACCTGTGTCCGTATTTGCGTGTGTGCGCGTGCATGTACACACACGCGTGCGTGCATGTACACACACGCGCGCACGCGCGCGCATGTGTGTGTGTGTGTGTGTGCATTGGTTGGGAGGAGAGGAGAGGAGGTTTAGGAGGACTACCAGTCAAGCAAATGATTTGTTCGGCAAAGTAAAGCTGAACATCAGCTGACTCTTCAGTCAAGCCGGAGCCATCACTTTCTGATCCTCACCTGATGTTTGTTACCCCCCACAACACACACACACACACACACACACACACACACACACACACACACACACACACATTGAATCTCAGGGTTTGGTTGACAACAATAAAGTGTGGTATTCATCAGCCATGAGTGCTAATGTGGCATTGAGGCAAAGGAATGCCTGTAACATTGTAATGTTATTCTGCCGTTATGATCACAGCCAGGAGGTACAGTAGATAAACGCAGGATAAAAAGATGAAAGGGAATAGAAGATGTAATGTACACAGATAAAAAAATAACATTGTATTCAAAACAAACAAGGAAGCTGCAATACAACACATAGTTGTATCAGTAATAATGATCTTGTAAGGAATAGGCAGTATTACTGTTAACAAACATAGCTCTTGAACAATACTCCCAAGCTCTGTGTTAACCACTAATTATTGCAACTAGAGCTGTGCACGTTGGGCACTCGTCTACTTGAAACGATGCAAGTTGGAAGGAAATGCATGCCCCACCCAGTTATTTTGTCTGTGCCCCTTTTATGCCCATATATGGAGTTCTTTGTCAGGCATGCCAAAATATGGAGTCTATGCAGATGTCAGAACATCATGCTCCATATATAGAGATATAGGGGTGGGTCAAAGCGGGTCAGAGCCCGGGCAGAGGCTTTTGTGCTGGTTCTAGACAACGGTGTATCCGACGGACTCAACACCAGGCCCTGTTGGGGTGTGGAACGCGTGTGTCGGATTTGAAGTCGTTGTGAACGGTTCTCCAGGTATGTGGATTACAGACGTACAGAGACTTGGTTTACTATATGACAATTTTCCTATCCCATCAGTCAGTCTCGTGTCACGCCTCGTGTCACGCCTCGTGTCACGCCTCGTGTCACACCTCCATATATGGTCACGCCTCGTGAAATCACGTGTCACGAGGCGTCACACATGATGATAATATTTTCATGTCAAGATAGGGTGAGAAGTTCAGTCACACGAGAGAGACTCGGAGTAGAACCGCTGCTCCTTTGCCTGGAAAGGAGCCAGCTTAGGTGGTTCGGGCATCTGGTTTGGATGCCTCTCGGGCGTCTCCCTATAGGGAGGTCCTCGACGCACGTCCCACTGGGAGGAGACCCCGGGGAAGACCAAGGCGCAGTTGGAGGAAACACATCGACTCACTGGCCTTGGAACGTCTCGGAATCCCCCAGGAGGAAGTCACTAATGTTGCTCTGGAGAGGGAAGTCTGGAGCACTCTGGTGGAGCTGTTGCCCCCGCGACCCAACTACGGATAAGCGGTTGAAGATGGATGGATGGATGGATGGATGGATGGATGGATGGACCCCCAAATGAATATGTAGTTGTCCATGGACCCTGCATCTAAAAGCAATCAATCAATCACCTCAATACCCTGAGATTTTGACATGCCCGTCGGTGTGCCTTGGGCACGAAAAGTTTGAAAACCACTGCTCTGTCCATTGACTACATCTCTTGCACTCAGTTTGGTGAAGTAAAATAAGTATGCTCGTCGTAGCATGGAAACATGACTGTATAATGTAAGTGGACCTGGTTGACTGAGCTGTAACGAGCTCAGCCAGGCCAGCAGCGCGGGTCTGTCTGCGCCCTGAGCAGCAGCTATAGCAATGCGCTAGCACCGTCTGAAAAGTTCATATCGTTGCTGTCGGGCATGAAACCTCTCATTTCCATATTTTAACTGTTTCGTGTTTCGTTTTGTTTTCTTTTGGAAATTAATGCCCAGCTTCGTGTTACCGCTGTTAGGCTTGTAAATCGCCTATTTCGATTTTTGAATCCAGAAAAGAAACCCTTTTAGACATAATCGTCCCTGTCGGGTTGAAACCTCATGTGTCCAAAACGTTGTTACTTTTCAGTTAAGTACAATTATGACAGAGCAACTTTCAACATGTAGAGCCTAGTAATATATATTATGTGGCCAGTAGTAATGTATCTGCACTTTCACTCACGTACTTGGCGTTGAGTACTTTGTCCACCACTGACATTCACACAGTCAGAGCAACGCAAGAGAGGCAACGGCGGATCAATAGCTTAATGGAATTAGCCCGGCTTTGAAACATGGCTGCCAATCATATTTACTGAAGGCTGCTTGGTTTGGAGCCCTGCTCAATATTTAAAGGGCGGGTACGGCATGTCGCCCGGGCTGACGAGAGAGAGAGAGAGAGAGAGAGAGAGAGAGAGAGAGAGGGAGAAAAAGCTTCATTGGCACTTCAACATAACGTTAGCTGTCCGAGGTCTTTTACCTCCGAAGGAATAGCAATGAGAAACAAGGCCTTGTTAAAGTTTGATGGAGTCCACAGACATGTATAACCCCTTTGGGTTATACAGTACTATATCAAGCCCTACAACAGTATTGGCCAACAGAATGGTTCATATCAAATGAAAATATAATTTAATCCGTAAATGTACTAGGTACAATTCAGAACGTATTAATGACGAAAGGTTCCGGGCCAAAACATTGTATTTTTGTCTCTCCTCTACCAGGTTCATAAAGCTACAGTATACTGTAAAGCACGGAGCCATTACCAAAGAGAGCCTTTAGCCTGCAACCCTAACCAACATTGTTCTGTGTCTATAAACGGCAACAAGACAGTCCTATAAAGAACATAGAACAGCCAACGCCACCAAAGGTGACATGCCCGTAAGGATTAGCTAACTTTATAGCCTAACCTGGCATTATAGGGTGGGTGGGTGTGTGTGTGTGTGTGTGTGTGTGTGTGTGTGTGTGTGTGTGTGTGTGTGTGTGTGTGTGTGTGTGTGTGTGTGTGTGTGTGTGTGTGTGTGTGTGTGTGTGTGTGTGTGTGGGTGCGTGCATGCGTGTGTGCCTGTGTGTTTGTGTCTGTGTGTTATACGGTAATTTATCAGCAATATTGCTGATATTACTCACTCGCCTGTGTGATTGTGACTGTGCTTCAGAACACAGTCCAGGTCCTGCTGAGCGCCTGATGAGGCCCAGAGTCAGACCACCTAACACGGCGATAAGCTCCCTATCTTCCTGCCATCAGGGTGAGGGTGCCTGTGTGTCGAGCCACGTTGCGGAGGTCTGACAAGGGTCTGACAAAGGGCCCAAACCCCCCCCCCCCCCCCCCCCTGTATGTCTGGGAGGCACAGCGAGAGCCTCAACCCCATCCCATCCCAGATCCCACCCACGTCTTGGCATATACTAATGGGCAGCAGAAGAAGTGGTGCAGTAATTTAGTTTTATAATAATAAGAGTGTTGATTTAACTCATTAAGACCTGAGTCTAAAACAATAGCATATCGGTGTATGAGCTTAAATATCTGTTTTTTTTCTTCAATAGCCAACGCAAAATTCTAAAATGACGCAGATGCAGTAGTATTTTACTGTGCGGCACACATACTGTATGTACACGCACACTCGCATAGACACGGAGGCACGCCACACACACACACACACACACACACACACACACACACACACACACACACACACACACAAACAAGCCAGGCTCACCGCAGGGATGGCGTGCGCGGCAAGCGATTAAGGGCACAGAACAGATGCCCACCTGCTCCGCCTGAACCTGGCTGTGCCTCGGCTGTGCCAGGGTGCCCGGGGTCGCCCCTGGGTGCCTTAATGCGCTGTTTCCATCTGTTGCTTGGAAAGTGAAGGGCAGAGAAGTCCAAGTGCACAGACATCCCTCTCTCTCTCTCTGTCTCTCTGTCTCTCTACCCCCCTCCCCCCCCCCATCAACATATCTGCCTCGCCCGCCTCACCCTCACCAATCTGCTGCAAGAGGGGGAAAGAAATTGTAAATTGTTGGAATAACACAAATGTCTGACTCCCCCCTTTTGATCCATCACACCGACTAAAAGCCCAGTCTCCAACTTTCAGCTGACAGACCAGTATTGTGCGTTTATAGCAACAATGACGGAATGAAAGCGGGGAGGGCAGAGACGAACAAAGCTGCTCAGCGTGTCTTCTGTGATTTGGCTCAATCTCCTCCATTTTTCAAAGACGGGCTGTCAGGAGGAGGGAATTTTCTTTTTTTTAATATTTGCACAGAGAACAAAATAGCCACAAGATGACGGGGGGAAGAAAAATAAATAAACGTCAGTCCATCACTGCAGTGCAATGTGTTTACACAAACAAGTAAAACAGAGATAGCCATGTACTGTATAACGAACGTCCTGCCCGTCAAATCGCAGTGCACCCCCCCTCCTTTATTACCCCCCCCCCCCCCCACCCCTCCTGCAGTCATAAATGATTATTATCAGCACAAAGCCTGCCTTTATTCTAATTACCTTGTAAATAAACTTGCTTGTCATTACTTTTCAAACCAATTACAGGCTGCCTAATGGCAGTGCTTAATTAGCAAGACGCTCTACCGGATAGGAGAAAAAAAAGAGAAGAGAAAAGAAGAGAGAAGAAAAGAGACAGAAGAGACGGTGGGGAGGCGGGGATGAATGGAAGAGAAATATGTGGGAGGGGGAGCATTCGCTGTGTGATTATACAGTCGTCACATGTGTTTTCTTCTCTTTCTCTCCTGTCGCTGTTTCCCCATGGCCGTGTCACAATAGAGGCTTGTCTCTGTGTCTCTGTGTCTCTCTGTGTCTCTGTGTCTCTCTGTGTCTCTGTGTCTCTGTGTCTCTCTGTGTATCTGTGTGTCTCTGTGTCTCTGTGTCTCTCTGTCTCTCTGTGTCTCTGTGTCTCTCTGTGTCTCTGTGTCTCTGTGTGTGTCTCTGTGTCTCTGTGTGTCTCTGTGTCTCTGTGTCTCTCTGTGTCTCTGTGTCTCTCTGTGTCTCTGTGTGTCTCTGTGTCTCTGTGTCTCTGTGTCTATCTGTGTCTCTGTGTCTCTCTGTGTCTCTGTGTCTCTGTGTGTCTCTGTCTCTCTGTGTCTCTGTGTGTCTCTGTGTCTCTGTGTCTCTGTGTCTCTCTGTGTCTCTGTGTGTCTCTGTGTCTCTGTGTCTCTGTGTCTCTCTGTGTTTCTGTGTCTCTCTGTGTCTGTGTCTCTGTGTCTCTCTGTCTCTCTGTGTCTCTCTGTGTCTCTCTGTGTCTCTGTGGCTGTTGAGCGGGGAGGGGGGGAGGGGTAACAATGGTTGGCTCTGCAGGCGCTGACCCGGACCCCCTAATAGCGCTGTGGCAGCCGTGGCCCCTCGCAGCTGGAAGGACAGGAAACATGCATGTCGGCCCGCCCCCTCTCCACCGTGTCACCCTGCTCACCCCATCATCACCATCACCATCACCATCACCCCTATATTCATGCTGAGCCCAATCGCTGCCTCACATTACACTTTTTATAAGTCATTACTATATGCTGCTGTCGGGCAGACACCTATTATCTCCATATTCTAACTTTATTTTCCGTAAGTCGACAGCCTACTTATGAGCACACCGCAGCATGACAGCGTCACACAAAAAGCACCAAAGAGTCTCGGATACACGAGCTCGAAACGCGGCGCGAAAAGATGCGTTTTGAGCTTGTCGATCTGCTACTTGTGATGCTTTTGAATTTGAATGCTGAAAAGTAACAGTTTCGGACACGATGACGTTTCCGACAGAGACGACTTGTAAAGTATAATGTGACCGATGGATGCCCCGCAGTGCTGTCGGAAATGTCACTACAGTTGGATTTGTTTTTTAATCCATTATGGTTGCATTACCAACTCACATTGCGTTACCATTTGGACTTCACAGCGAGGAACATACTTTACGATGACTATACCGTCTACAACTATAATCTTTCTCATCTGGTCTTTGCCTACGCTGCATGCCGTGCGAACCACAGACGGACTTACAACAAAACAACACAAAAATGAAATCAATGTTCCCTCTGATACTGATACTGTCACGGCTGAAAGGATGATAGGCCTTTATATTTTGCCCCCGAAAGCGGCGCAGCGACTGTCAAAGCTATATTCACCATCATTATAATAATGGTGGGAATAGCAGAGGCAATAATTAGAGGTCCATTTTTCCTTGACAGAGGGCTGTGTGAAAGAGGCAGTGCCCTCTATTATTAAGAGAGAATGTTCTGGATGTGGTAACGGCTCTCTGAATGGATGGCATCTAAGTGGTGGAAGAAAGGATGAGCGCCCCAACGGTCCACCTTATATTCCATCACCACTTAAGCCCCATACCTTTTGTCGTACAAAAAGAATGGCGAAAATAGTCCACCTTGTGTATCTGCTATTTTCATTATTTATGGGTTTTTTCTACATTAAGACGTGTTTTGAAGATTTTCTTTAACATTTTGTCCAAAAAGGGATGATCATATGGTTAAGACCAGTTTAAGAGCATAAAAAGCAATAGGACAATGGATCACTATACTGTACCAGTGTGTAACTGTAAAGTAACAAAGTACTGTACAATGTTCAGTAATTTAACTTTTGACTCTTCTAGTAGGTAGATATGGAATGGGGAGAAGGGGAGTGACACGCAGCAAAGGACTACACTGAGCCTAGAGGTGTCCGGACCGCTAGGCCAGCCCAGGCCTTTACTTTGTAGATTTTGATTGTTATCACAAAACACACCAACAGCCCTATATATGTTTATGGTCTCTATAATTCAATTCACTCAAGGTTATTATTACACTGATAATGTTTCCATGTGACCACCGTTAAACGGTTCCTCGTGCACAATGAATAGTCTACATTTAGGCCATTTAATTCAAGCCAAGACAGCATTTCATATCAGTGTCCCTAGGACAGAATCACGTGTGTGTGTGTGTGTGTGTGTGTGTGTGTCCGTGTGTGTGTGCGTGCGTGCGTGCGTGCCAACTCATTACAGCCTCAGTTTCTTACAGTATATAGAAAGAGAACGTGACATCACAGCATTGAAAGTAATATAACCTCACAAGATGGTGCATTGAACTCAGTGGACGAGAGAGAGAGAGAGAGAGAGAGAGAGAGATCTGTACACACAGAGATTAGACTGGTCATTTACAGAAACGGAAGGATAGATGGTTCAGGAGGGTGGAGGAGTGTGTGTGCGTATGTGCATGTGCGTGCGTGAGTGTATAGTGATGACGGAGGTGGCTCCATCGTTATGCTGGTGTTCAGGGGGGGGGTTAATATAAGAAACCTGCCAGCATAATTGCGTTTGGGCCTGTTATCCGTGCCTGCATCAGGCCTCGTTTGGCGACAGTTTCGGGTGCCTTATCTGCTGCCATTCTCTCCCTATCCGGAACCCAATCAAATTTGCTCCGGCTAGCTAGGAATGGGCATGGGAGGGGAGGGATGGAGCACTGATAAGGTTGGGGGGGGGGGGGGGGGGGGGGGGGGAAGGTATAGGGTCTGGGCAAAACTTGTACTTTAGGGTTTCTTTTTTTTTATGTGTGTGAGGTGGGATTTTCTTTTTTTTCCTAATTTGAAATGAATGGTTAGCTTGGCTTGCTTATCTCGCTGGCATTAATGGCCTGTCATGCTGTGAAGGCTGGTATACACAGGAAGCCAGGAGAGCAGGCGGTCAGGTAGACAGTAAAAGTTCAGGGCAGACACAAACAAACCCGGCAGGCAAGAAAATGAGATGGCAAGCACTAGGCAGGGAAGGAGCGTATACTGTATACTGTACAGGCAGCGGTGGAACAGTAGAACGTCACTGTCGGGCAGAAACCTCTTATCTCTATATTTTAACGTTTTGTGTTGGGTTTCTTTGCCCCATTTGATCAAACTACAGCGTCACACAAACATATCAAAAGTAGCAGATCGTTTTGAGCTCATCGATATGCTACCTTTGCTATTTGTTTTACTCAAATCGAGCAAAGTAACAGTTTTGGACCCGACATAGACGAAGTAAATACTCAGTACATATACACTACACTACAGTACATCAATCTACTGTACAGTAGATTGATGTAGGCTACTGTATTCTTTGAGCATGGTTGAGGTATAGCCTTTATGCGCTTTATCATAATGTCAGCACGCCTGAGACATGCACAACTACCAGTTGTATACTATAAACTACAGTTTCAGTGACAGGTGTAGAATGACTCTTCAGTGAATGATGCAGTTGATTGTGTAGAAACAACTAATAAATGGTAAATAGTGCATTTATATGGCACTTTTGTCCAAAATGCTTTACATTATATTCCATTCACACACACACACACACACACACACACACACACACACTGATGCAAGGCAACCATGCAAGGCAACCAATCTGCTCATCGGGAGCAATTAGGGGTTCAGAGTCACTACACTACACATACACTTGCACACATCCTGATCAACTGTAATTAGCAGCAGGATAATGGTCAAACCACTCTACTCTTTATGCATATTTTATACTAGAAGATATACTGTACAAGCTTGCAGCGCATCACTTCATGCCACGCTGCAAGCTTGTATATCTGTTTTCTTGAAAAAGTGTGCGTTTTAACACAAATCCCTTGTGGGGGTCCCTGGCACAAAACCATTAGAAATGGAGGGTCCGCGACCAAACATACAGTAATATCAATGTGGGGATCCGAAGGCATGAACAGGTTTGAGCAGCAGTGCCTTACACTTAGAGGGTGCATGCGTTTCTATAGGCCGGTGGTTACTGGTAGGTGGGTGGAGGCACTAGAGCTGTAGCTGCACTAAATCACAATGATGCCTGATGCCATTTAGTCATAATATGATGTATCAGCCACCTACAATACTAGAACGCACGCACGCACGCACGCACGCACGCACGCACGCACGCGTGAGGGCGGTGGGACACTCACATTTTAGGATGGCATTGAAAAAGATATTAGCCAAAACATTTCGGCTCTACAAGCTCACAACGAGTCACAGGGATATATTTTTGGTGCGTTTGACTTTGACACAGCAGACAAAGTATAAAATAGGGAAATAGTAACACACGCATGCAGAGTGGCGCGCGCGCACACACTGCCCTGTTGTGTGCCATTATGCTGGCTGTCTGCAGGCTGCCTTTGCAGTTTCCATTTTAAAACACATTCTTTGGACCGTGGAGAAGAAGAGAAAAAAAAAGGTCTCCTCCATGCCTAAAAATACCACCTGCCATTTACCTAGCATTAGTCATGGACCTCTATATGAACAGAAGAGGATGGCCATGTAAATACTGCATGTATTGCATGGGAATGTACGAGTTGATGGTGTGTGTGTGTGTGTGTGTGTGTGTGTGTGTGTGTGTGTGTGTGTGTGTGTGTGTGTGTGCGTGTGCGACTGTGTGCGTGTGCGTGTGCGACTGTGTGCGTGTGTGTGTGTGTGTTCATGCGTGCAATATAGGTGGGGGTGGGTATAGGTTTGCTGTGTCACTGTGTGTTCACATACCTCAGCAGTGAGCCAGCATTCTGGTTCTCATTGCTTGGCTAAAATATATATGTATATATATATATATATATATATATATATATATATATATATATATATATATATATTTATATATTTATAAAAGATCCCTTTGAAATGTAAAATTGAATAAACACACATTGCTAAATCCTCAGCTTATGAAGAGGGCCCGAAGCTGCGTGAATATAGGCTTGGAATTTTTGAATTTTAACGTCAGTTCTTGAGAGGAACAACAACAGATTGTAGATCTGTTGTTTTTAACGCAAAATAAATCTAAAATAACACAGATGACACAGACGTATATCTGCTCTTGTCTCTGCATTGTACAAATCAGAAACAATGTTTCAAAATGATGAGAAGCCGACTCTCATGTTTTGAACATAAATAAAGTAACCGTAGACTGTGAGTGTGAACATAACTACAGTATAGGAACAGTTAGGTCATCCCATTGGTTTCAACAGATCCGTTTTGAAGCCACTATTTCAGGCGAATTCAAAATACACCAATCGTGGAATTTCCGGTCCAGAAAAAGCAACCCGGAATGCTATTGGCTGTAAGGGCAGCAAGGGCGGGTCTTCACTCAGTAGAACAAGTACAAGCCCTAGAGACATGGCCTACTGTAAAGTAGTAATAATATTAATAAATAATAATCAGACCCGTCTGAACTGATCAAAATAAAGTGGAAGAGGGATTACTGGTGTGTTTGTATTTCCTTGCACATGCAAGTTGAAATATGCATCCTGTGTTGCTGGAATCTGATTCAAAGTTTGCACATATTTGTCTACTTGCAGTTAGCCAACAAAATGTCCCTGCTCAGCAAAATAACATTAAACGTGAATTGCATGCACAAAACATGGGTTGGGGTTGAAAGTACAGTATTAGAATCATATTCAGTATACCCTACATGCTCTTTGTTTGTACATGAATAATAATAATAATAATAATAATAATTAGGAATGTCCTGCTTTTTCTGTACTGTTAAGATAATTATGATGCTATATTAACAACTCAGAGCCCACTTTGAGGACCACTAGTGCAAAGGACTGGATTTGGCTGAATGGAAGTATATGTATCCTCATGAAAGAGACTACGTCAGCCTGAGTTTAATCATAAAATATTGTTTTATTTCTTGCTGGTATCAGACGATTTGAGCATAAAAGAGAATCGCTCCCTAAATGGAACTGATGACACATGCCAGAGTAATGTATTGTATCATACCACAGATAACAATTAAGAAAAACTTATTTTCATCTCTCCCATGCTTGAAGATAATGATTCATCCTTTTTGCATTGGGATATTTAATATGTACGACTCCTTTTATAGCTGCCATTTGGAATGATGCAAGTCGTATAGCACACTAAGCACAGTGCCTTAGCCCATTTAGACCTGAGAACACATCTGTGTCACCTCATAGCTTTTAACCACTTCAACCATCATTTAAAACTTTAGCTGTTGAAAAATAGCAGATCTACAAGCTCATACCGCACTATGACCTTGTAGATCTGATTTTTTTTTTTAATATCGTGAAAATGTCTATGTGCAAATATTTGAATATTATATTTAATATTTTAATTTAATTTAATTCAAATCTTTGCTTCTGGGGGAACAACATATTTTCAGATGGGGGTCCACGGCCAATTCTGGGGGTCCTTGACATGCCTAAAAGAGCTTGAGCACCACTGAAAACCTTACAGAAAACTGTCAGCATTGTGTAGAATGGGGTCCTCAGGTCTTAAGGCCTTATAGTAATACGTTTTGGAACTAGAGTCACCATGGCATATAGCTGCTTCATAGTGCGTAAACACTCTTGACATCAAATTTCAGTTTGTGGAAAAGCAGTTGTTGCATATTCCTCCCCACTGGGGAAATTAGACAAATCTTATAAAACTTGTGAAAACGAAAAAGATAATAATAATAATAATAATGTGGCATGTTATCAACGTAATGTCAGGGGCCAAATACAGAGTAGATTACAGAATGAATTGAAATGAGCTGGAAATAAGCAGGGCGTTGTTTATTTATATATTTATTTATGTATTTACTGCCTCCTCCGCCTGCAGATCTCGCAGTCTATATTTGGGCACAGAGAACATTTAATAATGCAATCACGTCACGCAGTCGCACTTCAAAGTATTTACTAAATCACTGCCGGGGGTTAGGATTTTAGATTGTGAATAAATGTGTTTGTGGATGAGGCAGGTAGCACGGCGGAGCAGCGCCGCAGCTAATCTGACAGAGTGGAACAGAGGAGAGCGACAGAGTTAGAAATGCCAGAATCAGGTGAAGGTTAGCGTTGCCACCGCCAGGCATCAATCTCCGTGACAGAATACACATCACTTGCTGCCTCTTGGAAACCTTGTATGCCCTATTATTAATTATTATTATTATTATTATTATTATTATTATTATTATTATTATTATTATTATTATTATTATTATTATTATTATTATTATTTATTTTATAATTTTTATTATTATTTCCCTTATTATTACTATTATTATTGTTATTATTATTATAATTATTATTTATTTATTTTATTATTTTATTATTTTTATTATTATTATAAAAAAATATATGTATATTCTTTTAATGATTTAAAATAGTGAAAATAGCCGATCTACCGAAAGAAGAAAACAGATTACTGGTGTTTGTCTTTACTTGCACAATGCAGGTTGAAATATCGTCACTATATCGCTAGAGACCTTGCATGTCCCAAACCATTCCTTTTTTTATTATTATATATATTTCTTGATTAAATAATGAAAATAGACGATTTATTATGCTCACAGGGTGAGCTTGAAGATCGACTATTTCAAATACTTTTGTGCGGCATTCTTGCATGACGAAGTAGGGCATTCATTTGCAGAAAAAAAATAATCAGGAAAGAAGTTGGAATATGCAGATATGAGGTTTCTGTCTGTGAGAGAGAGAGAGAGAGAGAGATGGAGTGAGTAGCTAAGGAGAGTGATAAAAAAAAGACAGAATGAAAGCGAGAGAGACGGAGGGAACAAGCCGGCATAAAAGGAGATGAGGTTTAGGCGAGATCAATAGAGAAGAGTTGCCATGGCAACGTGTCACCTTCATTGTCTTGTCTTTTCTGTCTGTCTGTCTGTTCTTTTTTTTTTTTTTAGTTTTTTGAGATATTTGTGATTATGCATGATTGTGTCCAGGCTGGCAACCATTTTCTGTCACTGCTGTCGGGGGGCTTAATGTGGGATTGTTGTTCATAAATGAGAAAGGTGCCAAATTACCGAAAATTGGATGGTTTACTGGGTGGAGGAGAATATCTCTCTATACAATGAGTCTGAATAGTCTGTCAATGACCACCCCCCCCCCCCCCCCCTCAACACAGTGAACATACACACACACACACACACACAGTCACACACACACACACGCGCATGCGCGCGCACAGGCACACATTTGGCAGACGCTCCAATAGACGCTTAATCCAGAGCAATTTACAGTAAGCAAGAACAAAAACACGGTAATACATCAAATACATCAAAATAGTCATCATGGAAATGGTAAATGGTGCATTTATATAGAGCATCGCAGTCCCGCGATGCTCTTTTATGCCCTTTTATGACGACGACAGGCCCAGGAAATAATTCCCCATGCGTTTTTCCCATAGACATTTCAATATTTTAGGCCGAACAAATAAATACAAATAAGAACAACAAAAGTGTTGTAACCTGCCCTTTTATCAGCCCAAAAAATTGTGTTTGTTGTCACGATCCGAGTTGGCTTTGTTCGAGGCTTACAGATCTTTAAATAAATACTTTTTGAAACGTCTATGGGAAAAATGCATGGGGATTTATTTCCTGGGTCTGTCATCGCCATGCCAGTGGGCGGGACTGCGACGCTCTATAGGTGCTTAACATCTAGATTGTGCAGTATGTACTGTACGTATTCACCCATTCACATACCGATGACAGAGGAAACCATGCAATGCACCAACCTGCACATCGGGAGCAATTAGGGGTTCAGTGTCTTGCTCAAGGACACTTCGACACTAACTCTGGAGGAGCCCGGGTTCGAACTGGCAACCTTGTTGATCCCATCCAGCCACTCTACCCCAGAGCCAGTAGTTCTCAAAATGATATCTAAGTTACTTAAGTTTAGCCTTTGCTATAGGGCAAGTGCTACAGCAAATGCCTAAGATGGAGTCTGAAGAGGTGGGTTTTCAGACGACGGCGGAAGATTGGGAGTGAGTCTGCAGTTCTGATTGTAATGGGAATTACATTCCATAGTTTTGGAGCCAGAAGGGAGAAGAGTTTGGGACGTGAGGAGCGTTCTCCCGGCACACACACACACACACACACACACACACACACACACACACACACACACACACACACACACACACACACACACACACACACAAATATGCACACGTGTTCCACCTTAACACATCGATACAGATACTGTATATACTGTTGTATAATAGTGTACAGCTGAAGACTAGTGTTTCTTAACATTACACTGGGCCCACTGGTGAGGGCATTGCAATTGTAAATCTTTAAAACCTTGAAAAGGGTGTTTTCATTGTGATACCGAGTCTTACCGACACTATAAATAGCAACTTCAATTACATCACGTTGGCTCCATCGCTCCGTCGATTGATTGATCATTACCGTGAACATGCTCTGTGAAAATGCAGGCGGGGCCCACACATCTTACCGTGTTAAGTGGACAGAATGCAAGATGCAAACAAGACTGCAAGATGTCCAAATGGGCCCTGATCCAGAACAGGTTAAAAAGCCACACCACTGCTCTCAGATTCACCCTGGAATGGATCTATGCAATCCATTTTTCAGCTGGTGGTGGTGTTGGGGGGGTGGGGGGGGGTGTAGGCCCAGATGGTGTCATTACCGAGGTAAGGCTGAGTGATTATACACCACACACACTGGGAAAAACAATGGGCTCACACTTCCATAGGCATCCTGCCTGACACGCTGCCCCCTCTCTCTCTCTCTCTCTCTCTCTCTCTCTCTCTCTCTCTCTCTCTCTCTCTCTCTCTCTCTCTCTCTCTCTCTCTCTCTCTCTCTCTCTCTCTTTCTCTCTCTCTCTCTCTCCCTCTCTCCATGCCTTCCTCTTCTAACCTCCCCTCTTCTCACCTCCTCCGTTCTCTCTTCTCCATCACCCCCTCCCCCTTCTGTCTGTCTGCCTTTGTCATTTATTTTCTTTCTTCTGTCTTTTGCTGTTTACTCCTTCCTATCCTCCATTCTGCCCCCCCCACAACTAATCCCCCCCCCCAACATGCACGCACGCACGCACGCTCGCTCGCGCGCACACACACACACACACACACACACACACACACACACGCTCGCTCGCGCGCACACACACACACACACACACACACACACACGTCACACACACACACACACACACACACACACACACACACACACACACACACACACACACACACACACACACACACACACACACACACACACACACACCAATCCCAGCCTCAGTGGCAGGTGGAGAGATGTTACAGTACGCTGTCATGGCCAGAGCTGTGAGAGGAGACCATTTCTAAGATAAAGTTATGATCAGATAAGATCAACCATATACAGCATGGAGGCATGATGTCACGAGGCATGACCATATATGGAGGTGTAACTAACGGGACATGCGTGACTATGGGAGATGCAGGTTTTCATATAGTAAATGCGACCCATGGTCGCAATAATGTGTATTCTGTACCTATTTGTGTGATGTTTGGAAACAATTTATGGGAGTAAAATGAGAAAATGTTTCACAAAAATCAGTCTATAAATGTTAAAAGGGTTGCATGCATTTTGTTCCTCAATGTAGTGTGATTGTGCGTGCAAAGTTTCAGTGCATTATCGTCCATATCAACATCGTATGAAAGTATGGTTGCACCAATGCAAGTCGTATGTTGTTGCAGCTGCTGTGAAGTGAAGAGATGAAGAAAATAGTCCATGGCATAATGGTTCAGACATTTTGTGGAAGCCCCTGAGGCCAGTCCAGAAGTGAAAGTGCTTCTGTCTGTGCTCTCTATTGGCGCCAGGCAACATGTAATGATTATTGGACATTGCACTTTTTGTTTTGGTAAAATATGCCTCTCCCTCAAAATCTGGAAGCCATTTATAGCCAGATGGCATGGGGGAAAAAAAGCTATTTTTGCCTCATTCAAATATCACGTGTACCAAATTTGATGGGCAAAACATACGGTTCACCTTTTAGCATTTGTTTTACTCTTTTTGGCGCGATGGAGTTTGACGTTGACAGCAAACGCAGTCATTTGTAATAGAAGGAAACATCTGTGACATGAACAAGATAGAAGATAGATTCATCTTGATACAATGATGGAAGCCTTCTGGCCACATGCACAATTTGTTTACTTCTGCCTGTGGCATACGTGCAAGGGCCACCATGACCTGCGACAGCTGTTCACAGCTGATCTCAAAGACACTTGACTCCCTTACAGAGACACATTAACAACGATCTTCACACAGAAGAAGAAGAAGAAATGTACAAGAAAAGTATATAGAAGTGGAGACATAGAAATGATGCCAACTTCATTTACTGTGTGTTCAATGAAAGTGTAGGATTGTAAATCTTGCGACACCTCATTATATGTACACTAGAGGGACATTCCCCCTGCTCATTACTGTGTACAGCCTACTGTAAACTAGAGGAACATTCCCCCTGCTCATTACTGTGTACAGCCTACTGTAAACTAGAGGGACATTCCCCCTGCTCATTACTGTGTACAGCCTACTGTAAACTAGAGGAACATTCCCCCTGCTCATTACTGTGTACAGCCTACTGTAAACTAGAGGAACATTCCCCCTGCTCATTACTGTGTACAGCCTACTGTAAACTAGAGGAACATTCCCCCTGCTCATTACTGTGTACAGCCTACTGTAAACTAGAGGAACATTCCCCCTGCTCATTACTGTGTACAGCCTACTGTAAACTAGAGGGACATTCCCCCTGCTCATTACTGTGTACAGCCTACTGTAAACTAGAGGTACATTCCCCCTGCTCATTACTGTGTACAGCCTACTGTAAACTAGAGGGACATTCCCCCTGCTCATTAAGGTGTACAGCCTACTGTAAACTAGAGGGACATTCCCCCTGCTCATTACTGTGTACAGCCTACTGTAAACTAGAGGGACATTCCCCCTGCTCATTACTGTGTACAGCCTACTGTAAACTAGAGGGACATTCCCCCTGCTCATTACTGTGTACAGCCTACTGTAAACTAGAGGAACATTCCCCCTGCTCATTACTGTGTACAGCCTACTGTAAACTAGAGGAACATTCCCCCTGCTCATTACTGTGTACAGCCTACTGTAAACTAGAGGGACATTCCCCCTGCTCATTACTGTGTACAGCCTACTGTAAACTAGAGGAACATTCCCCCTGCTCATTACTGTGTACAGCCTACTGTAAACTAGAGGAACATTCCCCCTGCTCATTACTGTGTACAGCCTACTGTAAACTAGAGGAACATTCCCCCTGCTCATTACTGTGTACAGCCTACTGTAAACTAGAGGAACATTCCCCCTGCTCATTACTGTGTACAGCCTACTGTAAACTAGAGGGACATTCCCCCTGCTCATTACTGTGTACA